>NC_084636.1:858775-871275 GCF_033978795.1 Nerophis ophidion | reverse complement strand
CGGAGTCAGGACACACCAGTTGCACAAACTCCTTGAGGGTCTCCTGGGGGTGGTACCTGATGGCCGGGTGGGAGAAGTAGGAGGCGGGCTGCTGCAGGATGGGGGAGGAGGAGAAATGCAGGCTGGAGGGGGGGGCGTGGGGGCTGGCTGTGGGGAGACAGAAGGACATTTAAAAAGGGGGTGTGGCTTCACCTGAACACAAAGAGCGCTGGACATGACGGCTGTCATTGGACCAATAGCGTGTGACTGCTCGTTAGTGAGCAGACCTGCTTAAAGACACACTTATTTATGTCTGTAGAAGAACACAAGTCAGGACTTCCTCCTCCTCCTCCCTGAAGGAGATGTCCTCCATGGAGGAGGATGAAGAGATGCGGTGGAATCTTCTGGAGAAGATCCAGATGAGGTGGTAAAGTACACCCACTCTGTCTTTGTCCTTCTTATTGGCTACACTTCAACTTGCCACGCACACACACGGACACACACACACACACACACACCCACACGCACACACGCTCCTCTCCTGACAGGGTGGTGGGGGTGAGGTCGACAGGAGGGGGCGGGGCTTTGGACCTCACCTCGAGGTGCGGTAATGACGGGGCGATGATGATGCGTGAAAGCCATTCGGGGGGAGGAGTAAGAAGAAGAAGAAGAAGAGGAGGAGGAGGCGTGGCCAGTAGGTGGAGGCGTGGCCTCGTAGAAAGCTGACCTCTTTAAGGCGCCGCCGGCCAACGCCATCCCTGCCGAGAACCATGACCATGAGGGGGAGGAGCTTGTCAGCATTTTCTTTTACACATGGGGGAACTGAGGGTGAGCCGGGAGGAAAGGGGGTGGGCTCTGTCCTTAGGGGGCGGGGCCAGTTTGACAGCTGCAGCCAGGTACATGCTAGGAGGATGCTAACACCACTTTCTCTTTCACTTGCTCCGCCCATCACATTTAAGTGACCAATGAGAGAGGGGATCATCCCCCCCACACACACACACACACACACACAGACAGCAAATATCTACAGCCAATGAATGAACAGCTTGATGATGTCATCAGCACAGGGTGTAGCGGGCCAATGAGGAGGAGAGGAAAGGAGGAAGGAGGAGGAGTTTACCTTGTCGGGAGATGAAGGAGCTAGCTAGCGAGCCACGCAGCTTATATCCTGCCGGGAGTGACGAGCGAAAGGAGGAAAAGAAGGCAGAAGAAAAAGAGAAGCAGCGTGAACTTCCCAAAGATCACCAGAGGGGGCGCCATCACTTATTCTCTCCAAGAGTCGGAGAGCATGGACAACCAAGCAAGTCAGAAGAATCTAACAGGACGCCATGTTTGCTACCGCCGCACTTTCTAATTACACGTGTGCAGCACGACAACCATTGCAGGTGACTACCTCTTCAAGCTCATGGAGAGAATGCCAAGAGTGTGCAAAGAGTAAAGGGTGGCCATTTTGAAGAAACTCCAATAGAAAACACGTTTCAGTTATTTCACCTGTTTTTGTTGAGTACATAACTCCACATGTGTTCATTCATAGTTCTGCTGGGACTATCTACAATGTAAATAGTCATGGAAATAAAGAAAGGTGTGTCCAAACTACTTCACACTGAACTTATCATTTCTCACCAATTGTTGGTTCAAAGCTAATGAGGATTTAGGCTAAATGAGGGTAATACGCTCATTTTTGGTGGTGGTGTATTTTCCGAGGTAAGACAACATGCATGAATGCAGGGAGCAGAAAAGGGCTGCAAAATTGGCCCCAAATGATTATTGTATACACTTTGACAAAATCAAAGCTTGTTTTGTAAGTTTATGAGCGGATTAGGTATAAGTCGCACCGGAGTATAAGTCGCACGGGCCGAAAATGCATAATTAAGAAGGGAAAAAACATATATAAGTCGCACTGGAGTATAAGTCGTATTTTTGAGGGAAATTTATTTGATAAAAGCCAACAGCAAGAATAGATATTTGAAAGGCAATTTAAAGTAAATAAAGAATAGTGAACAGGTTGAATAAGTGTAGGTTATATGAGGCATAAATAAGCAACTGCTATGTTAACCTAACATATTATGGTAAGAGTCATTCAAACTAGAACATATAGAACATGCTATACCTTTACCAAACTATCTCTCACTCCTAATCCATAAATCCCATGAAATATTATACATCTAGTCTCTTACGTGAATGAGGTAAATAATTTTATTTGATATTTTATGCTAATGTGTTAATAATTTCACACATAAGTCGCCCCCTGAGTATAAGTCGCACCCCCGGCCAAACTATGAAAAAAAACTGTGACTTATAGTCCGAAAAAAACAGTATTTATTATGGCTGTCAGAGGAAAAAAAAATCACGATTCTTATTTGTAATGGTTCTTAATCTATCAAAAAAAATCAAGAATCGCTTGAAAAATAAACAAAATATTTGTTTTTGTTTACCTAAAATCTGTCCTGTCCAGTTACTTTAGTAAATGTTTGGGTACAATTTTATTTAAAAAAAAAAAAATTATTTGAAGTAATATAAAAATTGATCAGAGCTGTTAATCAATTTAATGGAGAAATGTATTAATAAATATTAATAATTATATTATATTACATTATATACAATTATTATTTTACATATTATATATAATTATATATATTAATACATTGATATTAATATTTAAAAATATATATTGTCCCAACCGAATCGTTATCTCCGAAATGAAATATAATAATGTGGTTTCCAAAGATTGACAGCACTAATATTTAAACTTTATTTTGTCACAACGACTCAATTGCGTGTCCTTGGTAGCAAACATGGCGCCTCTCCTTCAGCTGTCCATACTCTCTCTATACGCGACTCTGCACACACACACACACACACACACACGCACACACACCCACACGCACACACACACACACACACGCGCACGCACGCACGCACGCACGCACACACGCACGCACGCACGCACACCCACACACACACACACACACACCCACACACACACACACACACACACACACACGCGCACGCACGCACACACGCACGCACGCACACCCACACGCACACAGTCAGCAGGTTGTAGTTGGCATGAAGTGTATGGTGGTGGTGAAGCGGGCGCGGTGGTTGTCATGGCGACAGAGTACCTGGCTCCTCGTGCCAGTTGCTGGTCTGACTGCCGCTGCCTGGCGAGCGCCCCTGAGGGGGATAGTAAGACTCCTCCCCCGGACTGTCCACGTCCTCCTCCATGCACTTGATCCTCTTGGCTGAGCTGCACACACCCTCATTTCTCACACATGATGGACACTCGTGTGTGTGTGTGTGTGTGTGTGTGTGTGTGTGTACCTGGAGGAGGAGGTGCTGGGGAGGGGCCTCCTCATGGCTCCTGGACTCATGCTGTAGTAGGAGGAGCTGTCCAGGTCGGCCAGCGAGAAGTTAGGAGCGCTCCCAGCAGCGATGGGCGCTGGCAGGCGACAACATTTAACAGTCAGTGACGTCACCACGCACTCAACTGCAGAGAGTGCCAGGCCGTCACTTTAATACACTCAGAACTTCCAATATGTCTTTGTGGTCACGTAGTATGCACACATGCCACAGTCATTACTGCCACCTGGGGGCCACGCCTGGGAAAGCATGATGTTTATTTACAGGGAGATAAATGTCACATCAGGTCTGCTCTTTTTCTCTTTGACTTCATTTTAAAGCTGCTGAACAAAGACAACAATCAGCATTAAACCTCCACATCCATCTAATCCCCCCCACCATCTCGCCATCGCTTTATTGACAGACAGCATGATGGCGGGATGAAAGGAGGAGGAGTCCTGACAAGACCTGCTGGCTAGTCCGACTTTTGTGCTGAGCTCAGCGCTGTCCATCTATCACACACACACACACACACACACACACACACACACACACACACGCACATGCACCCGCACACACACACACACGCACACACAAACACACGCACACACACACACACACACACACACGCACGCACGCATGCATGCACCCGCACTCACACACATACACACACACACACCTGCACGCATGCACCCGCACTCTCACACACACACACACACACACACACACACACACACACACACACACACACACACACACACACACACACACACTCACACTCACACTCACACACACACACACACACACACACACACACACACACTCACACACACACACACACAGACACACACAGACACACGCGTGGTTCTTTACAATTTCCTTGTGGAAGTGTGAACATTGAGAGAGAATCAAGTCTTTTATTTGAGACTGACCAGCAAAATATTTCTCCTCTTCTCATCCTGCCAGCAACACAATGACGGCAGTGACAATGAAGAAATCAACTCCTACAAAGTCCGTGTTAAATACACTTTTCTACCTTCAAGGTACTCAAAGCGCTTTGACACTATTTCCACATTCACCCATTCACACACACATTCACACACTGATATGCCATGCAAGGCCCTAACCACCACCCATCAGGAGCAAGGGTGAAGTGTCTTGCTCAAGGACACAACGGACGTGACTAGGAAGGTAGAAGGTGGGGATCGAACCAGGAACCCTCAGGTTGCTGGCACAGCCACTCTCCCAACCGTGCAGGCTGCCCCCACAAGTACACCAGATGTAAATAAATAAATAAATGGGTTGTACTTGTATAGCGATTTTCTACCTTCAAGGTACTCAAAGCGCTTTGACACATTCACACACTGATGGAGGGAGCTGCCATGCAAGGCGCCAACCAGCACCCATCAGGAGCAAGGGTGAAGTGTCTTGCTCAGGACACAACGGACGTGACGAGGTTGGTACTAGGTGGGATTTGAACCAGGAACCCTCGGGTTGCGCACGGCCACTCTCCCACTGCGCCACGCCGTCTGTACTTAGTAGTTAGTTGTACGATATAGCAGTACTAGGAAATACTCCCTAGGAAAAATACCGGTTTCTGTCTTTTTTTTTTTTTTTTGAGGGCGCGCATGTGACATTTGTGTTGTTACAAGCAGAGGAGCATGTTCAGCAGCGCACGGTCACAGAGTGTGGACCGAAGAATGGACACATTTGGTTTAAAAACTAAGGAGAAAGATGAAGTTGTAACACTGAAACATTGTTAGCAAGACCTGCTTTGAAACATGTTTTAGCTACTTCTAAATCACTAATCCTCGTCTCCATGGCGACAAACAAAGTAAGTTTCTTACAAGTAGCATTATCACTGGAGAATGCGGAATAGCTTAACATGCTTCACTACACAGGATACAATAGCTCACCGCTAACAGGCTAGCGCTCCTCAATGTAAACAAACGCCATGGGTGGATCTACACCTGACATCCACTGTAATGATACCAAGTACAAGAGTTTATCTAGTTGATACTACTATGATTACATTGATATATTGTCACAAAATGTTTTTTTCCATTTATAAAGTCATTAAATACGTCATGAGGAATTTGATTATGACCAATGTATGATCCTGTAACTCCTCGGTATCGGATCCATACCTAAATGTGTGGTATCATCCAACTAATATTTTACTATTTAGTATTTTCTTCTTCAGGCTGCTCCCTGTCCTTTTTTTCTAACAGCATTTTACTATCTATCATTCACTATTTACTATTTACAAACATACTATTTACTATTCACTATGTACTATTTAGTATTTACAAACATACTATTCACTATGTACTATTTAGTATTTACTATTGACTATTTCTTCTTTAGGCTGCGCCCTGTCTTTTTCTTCCAGCTGCATTTTAGCAACAACACAACACAACACAACACAACAAAACAACACAACAAAACAAGACAACGCAACACAACAACACTACACTGCCCTTACTAGCTAGCCACCAGCTAGCCATGCTGCTTATTGCGCAATACCTAAGGTAGCACAGAAGGCACATATACTTTGTGTGGGTAGAAATTCGATTTTTGAAAAATGAGAATTGATACTGAATCGTACAATGTGAGGATGGAGATTTGAATTCCAATCGATTTTTTCCCCACACCCCTTGATTGATTGATTGATTGAAAGGTGTATTAGTAGATTGCACAGTACAGTACATATTCTGTACAATTGACCACTAAATGGTAACACCCCAATAAGTTTAACTTGTTTAAGTTGGGGTCCACCTTCAGCAATTCATGGTAAGCAGCTATTAACAGTAAATGAACAAGTGGATTAATAATCTATTTTTACAGTTTGTCCCACATAATGTAAATAAAATAATAGGTGTATAAATGACACAATATGTTACTGCAGACTAATTAGGAGTCTTTGTTTGTTTACTTCCTACTAAAAGACAAGTTGTCTAGTATGTTCAACATCTTATTGAAGGATTAAATAATAATAATAAACATATGTTTCATGTACACGAACATTTGTTGTTCCAATACAGACAATTATGCCGTCTCCTTTATTTAGAAAAGTATGGAAATACAGTTGGATACCGGTATGAAAATATTGGTAGTGAGACAACCCTAATGGGTAGTAGACAGTACTTAGGTGTGCACAGGTTATGTCCAGTCAGGTTCTGTCATTTACCAGCAACTGATGAAGGTGGACCCCGACTTAAACAACTTGAAAAACTTATTGGGGTGTTACCATTTAGTGGTCAATTGTACAGAATATGTACTGTACTGTGCAATCTACTAATAAAAGTCTCAATCAATCCATCGATCAACCAATCATGTGGGTAAAGTTGTACTATGTAGATCAGTGGACACAAACTACTTAATCTTCAGTATTTGTAAAATACACTGGTAAATACACTTTTAAGTAAATACACTGTTAAATATACTGGTAAATACACAGGTAAATACATTTTTTAATACACTGGTAAATGCAGAGTAAAATAGACTGGTAAATACACTGTTAAGTGAATACACTGGTAAATACACTGTAAAAATATGATGTGAAAGTAGGGGTCTAGGGAGTGTGTGTATGATGTGAAAGTAGGGGTCTAGGGAGTGTGTGTATGATGTGAAAGTAGGGGTCTAGGGAGTGTGTGTATGATGTGAAAGTAGGGGGTCTAGTGAGGGCTTACAGAGACTATAAACGTATATCATATTCATACACGGTGCATCAGGACAGTGCTTCACTTGAAAACACACGTGAATATACATTTACATTATATTTACATTTACATTATATTTACATTTACATTATATTTACATTGTATTTACATTTCTCCTCTCTAAGCTGCCACCTTACCGTGGTAGAGGAGTTTGCGTGTCCCAATGATCCTAGGAGCTATGTTGTCCGGGGGCTTTATGCCCCCTGGTAGGGTCTCTCAAGGCAAACAGGTTCTAGGTGAGGGATCAGACAAAGAGCAGTTCGAAGACCTTTATGAAGAAGAAAAAACATAGACCCAGATTTCCCTTGCCCGGACGCGGGTCACCGGGGCCTCCCTCTGGAGCCAGGCCCAGAGGGGGGGCACGATGGCGAGCGCCTGGTGGCCGGGCCTGTTCCCATGGGGCCCGGCCGGGCACAGCCCGAAGAGGCAACATGGGTCACCCCTCCAATGGGCTCACCACCCATAGCAGGGGCCATAAAGGTCGGGTGCATTGTGAGCTGGGCGGCAGGGCACTTGGCGGTCCGATCCTCGGCTACAGAAGCTAGCTCTTGGGACGTGGAACGTCACCTCACTGGGGGGGAAAGAGCCTGAGCTAGTGCGCGAAGTTGAGAAGTTCCGGCTGGATATAGTCGGACTCACTTCGACGCACAGCAAGGGCTCTGGAACCAGTTCTCTCGAGAGGGACTGGACTCTCTTCCACTCTGGCGTTGCCGGCAGTGAGAGGCGACGGGCTGGGGTGGCAATTCTTGTTTCCCCCCGGCTCAAAGCCTGCACGTTGGAGTTTTACCCGGTGGACGAAAGGGTAGCCTCCCTCCGCCTTCGGGTGGGGGGACAAGTCCTGACTGTTGTTTGTGCTTATGCACCAAACAGCAGTTCAGAATACCCACCCTTTTTGGTACACTCGAGGGAGTACTGGAAAGTGCTCCCCCGGGTGATTCCCTTGTCCTACTGGGGGACTTCAACGCTCATGTTGGCAACGACAGTGAAACCTGGAGAGGCGTGATTGGGAAGAATGGTCGCCCGGATCTAAACCCGAGTGGTGTTTTGTTATTGGACTTTTGTTCTCGTCACAGTTTGTCCATAACAAACACCATGTTCAAACATAAGGGTGTCCATATGTGCACTTGGCACCAGGACACCCTAGGCCGCAGTTCCATGATCAACTTTGTAGTTCTGTCATCGGATTTGCGGCCTTATGTTTTGGACACTCGGGTGAAGAGAGGGGCGGAGCTTTCTACCGATCACCACCTGGTGGTGAGTTGGCTGCGATGGTGGGGGAGGATGCCGGACAGACCTGGCAGGCCCAAACGCATTGTGAGGGTTTGCTGGGAACGTCTGGCAGAGTCTCCTGTCAGACAAAGTTTCAATTCCCACCTCCGGAAGAACTTTGAACATGTCACGAGGGAGGTGCTGGACATTGAGTCCGAGTGGACCATGTTCCGCACCTCTATTGTCGAGGCGGCTGATCGGAGCTCTGGCCGCAAGGTAGTTGGTGCCTGTCGGGGCGGCAATCCTAAAACACCTTGGTGGACACCAGCGGTGAGAGATGCCGTCAAGCTGAAGAAGGAGTCCTATCGGGTCATTTTGGCTCATAGGACTCCGGAGGCAGTGGACAGGTACCGACAGGCCAAGCGGTGTGCAGCTTCGGCGGTCGCTGAGGCAAAAACTCGGACATGGGAGGAGTTTGGGGAAGCCATGGAAAACGACTTCCGGACGGCTTTGAAGCGATTCTGGACCACCGTCCGCCGCCTCAGGAAGGGGAAGCAGTGCACTATCAACACCGTGTATGGTGCGGATGGTGTTCTGCTGACCTCGACTGCAGATGGTGTGGATAGGTGGAAGGAATACTTCGAAGACCTCCTCAATCCCACCAACACGTCTTCCTATGAGGAAGCAGTGCCTGGGGAATTCTGTGGTGGACTCTCCTATTTCTGGGGATGAGGTCGCTGAGGTAGTTAAAAAGCTCCTCGGTGGCAAGGCCCCAGGGGTGGATGAGGTCCGCCCGGAGTTCCTTAAGGCTCTGGATGCTGTGGGGCTGTCTTGGTTGACAAGACTCTGCAGCATCGCGTGGACATCGGGGGCGGTACCTCTGGATTGGCAGACCGGGGTGGTGGTTCCTGTCTTTAAGAAGGGGGACCGGAGGGTATGTTCCAACTATGGTGGATCACACTCCTCAGCCTTGTAGTTAAGGTTTATTCAGGTGGACTGGAGAGGAGGCTACGCCGGATAGTCGAACCTCGGATTCAGGAGGAACAGTGTGGTTTTCGTCCTGGTCGTGGAACTGTGGACCAGCTCTATACTCTCGGCAGGGTTCTTGAGGGTGCATGGGAGTTTGCCCAACCAGTCTTGATGTGCTTCGTGGACTTGGAGAAGGCATTCGACCGTGTCCCTCGGGAAGTCCTGTGGGGAGTGCTCAGAGAGTATGGGGTATCTGACTGTCTTATTGTGGCGGTCCGCTCCCTGTATGATCAGTGTCAGAGCTTGGTTCGCATTGCTGGCAGTAAGTCAAACACATTTCCAGTGAGGGTTGGACTCCGCCAAGGCTGTCCTTTGTCATCGATTCTGTTCATAACTTTTATGGACAGAATTTCTAGGCGCAGTCAAGGTGTTGAGGGGTTCCGGTTTGGTGACCGCAGGATTAGGTCTCTGCTTTTTGCAGATGATGTGGTCCTGATGGCTTCATCTGACCGGGATCTTCAGCTCTCACTGGATCGGTTCGCAGCCGAGTGTGAAGCGACCGGAATGAGAATCAGCACCTCCAAGTCCGAGTCCATGGTTCTCGCCCAGAAAAGGGTGGAATGCCATCTCCGGGTTGGGGAGGAGACCCTGCCCCAAGTGGAGGAGTTCAAGTACCTAGGAGTCTTGTTCACGAGTGGGGGAAGAGTGGATCGTGAGATCGACAGGCGGATCGGTGCAGCGTCTTCAGTAATGCGGACGCTGTATTGATCCGTTGTGGTGAAGAAGGAGCTGAGCCGGAAGGCAAAGCTCTCAATTTACCGATCGATCTACGTTCCCATCCTCACCTATGGTCATGAGCTTTGGGTCATGACCGAAAGGATAAGATCACGGGTACAAGCGGCCCAAATGAGTTTCCTCCGTCGGGTGGCGGGGCTCTCCCTTAGAGATAGGGTGAGAAGCTCTGCCATCCGGGAGGAACTCAAAGTAAAGCCGCTGCTCCTCCACATGGAGAGGAGCCAGATGAGGTGGTTCGGGCATCTGGTCAGGATGCCACCCGAACGCCTCCCTAGGGAGGTGTTTAGGGCACGTCCAACCGGTAGGAGGCCACGGGGAAGACCCAGGACACATTGGGAAGACTATGTCTCTCGGCTGGCCGGGGAACGCCTCGGATCCCCCGGGAAGAGCTAAACGAAGTGGCTGGGGAGAGGGAAGTCTGGGTTTCCCTGCTTAGGCTGCTGCCCCCGCGACCCGACCTCGGATAAGCGGAAGAAGATGGATGGATGGATGGATGTATTCACATTTACAATAGATTATATTTACATTTACATTATATTTACATTGTATTTACATTTACAATAGCTTATATTTACATTTACAATACATTATATTTACATTTACATTATATAGACATTTACAATACATTATATTTACATTTGCAATTACATTGTATTTACATTTACAATAGATTATATTTACATTTACAATACATTATATTTACATTTACAATACATTATATTTACATTTACATTATATTGACATTTACAATACATTATATTTACCTTTGCAATTACATTGTATTTATATTTACATTGTATTTACATTTAAATTATATTTACATTTAAATTATATTTACATTTTCATTTACAGCATTTGCTTAATACTTTGTTGGCAGTTTTCTATTGGATTATTATTGAAAAATCAAATGTTCACACTGTCATTGGGGGCTATTGTGTGAAGAAATGTGAATTCATTCCATTTTAGAGTAAGACTGTAACAAAATAAAATGTGAAGCAATGTGAATACTTTCCAGATGTACTGTACATCATAAAACTAAAGCATTTGGTCTGGAATGTAACCCAAAACACTGTACATGTATGTCCTGTGTTTGTAAAGTAGATCACATGCTTCTGTGACAATAAACTATGTTTAGTGTCAAGTAGTACCAAGTCAATCACTGACAATCAACTATATTGAACAAATAAACAATTAAAAGTACTTTGTCTATGTGTCATTTGTGTAACATATCTGCTGGCACACAACTCTGTGTGTGTGTGTGCTGTGTGTGTGGGTGCGTGCGTGTGTGTGTGTGTGGGTGGGTGCGTGTGTGTGCGTGCATGTGTGTGTGTGTTGCCAGTGGCGACAGAGACGGTGGAAGGAAACAGAGAATGAAGTATGCTACGTGTGTGTGAGTGTGTGTGTGAGTGTGTGTGTGGTGTGTGTGTGTGTGTGTGTGTGTGTGTGTGTGGTGGGAAATGCTCCAGAAGAAGGTACTAGAAGGTGCCAAGTGGGTCATTTTCCTTCTTATCTGTTTCCATGGGGGTGTTTTCCTTCCTATCAACTTAATCCCTAAATCCTTTTCCCTCACATCAGCTCCAACTGCAACAACAACACTAAACTTTTGTCTTTATGCATTTAGTGAGTGTGTGTGTGAGAGTGTGTGTGAGTACAGCAGATTAACAGCTGGTGAAATGTCATTAAAAAAACAACGACATGACATAAATAATCATCGCAACGAGGACCAAGAATGTTCTAGAATGGTCCAAATGACAATAAAAACCTGTTTAAAACAGAAACTTTGATTTCTTTATTACGATTTTTTTCCCCCCGGCAGCATCCATAAAGGTGAAATGTTGAAATGATGAGGATAACAGGAAGTTGAGGACATGAGGAGGAGCAGATGATGATGTCGCAGAGGTGGCCAATTACACTAAGTACACTACATCACTGACCCCGCCCCCATCTGCCCCGCCCCCAGTGTGTGCGGCTTTAATAGAATATTGATCCCCACACACACACCGTGAATTGTGTAATGGCAGCACAACGCCAAGGTCACCTGATGCGTCTGTGTGTCTCTTTAAACTTGCCGTCCCTATTCATGTGGCCCATTGACACGCTGGACAGGAAGTGAGGTCACGTCAACAAAAGTGTTGTCATGGTTACCCAAACTAAAGACATGTCTTCATCACCGATCCTTTGTGCTGTTGCACCAACACGCACGCACACACACACACACACACACACACACACACACACACACACACACACACACACACACACACACACTAATCTATAAGACATTCCTTTACAGCCGCATCGCTGAAAATCTGCTGACACACACAACACACACACACAGGAAGGAGAGAGTGTGTGCGTGTGGCGTGTGTGTGTGTGTGTGTGTGTGACAAAGTCAAAGTGATCCTCCATCTCACACACACACACACACACACACACACACACACACACACACACACACACACACACACACACACACTGTAGAAA
>NC_084636.1:851275-856275 GCF_033978795.1 Nerophis ophidion | reverse complement strand
TTTTCCCAGCATGCACCCTGCTCCCACGCAGGCTCATGATTTAACGGCGGGCGGAGCATCGATCGGCGGCGCGTTGAAGAAATATGAGGCGTCCTCCTGAGGCTGCGGGCCGTGACTCAGGAGACGGATGGCACCCGGCCGGCAGGTCGCAGGTCAAATTTATGATGGCTTCACGCACTCGCTCATCCCGGGGCGTCCTTTTTAGGGCAAACACCTCCTTCTGCGGGACACTACCAGGAGGCAGCAAAGGTCAACGCCGCAACCAGCGCACACTTTGCATGCGGCGCGGGTGTGCCAGCGCTCTAAAACAAAAGAGCATCAGGCGGAAACCACGGCAACCGGAGGAGGGACGGGGGGGTGATGGCACTTTCACACACTGCCCCCCCCCCCCCCCCCCCACCCAGGCTCATTCAGCCCAGTCCAGCCTAATTAAGTATGCAAATGAAGCGTGGGAGCAGGGTGGCCCGTCTGTACCCACCAAACAATGACACCACAAACACTTCAAAATAAAAGCCTTGTTTAATCATTGCCAGGTCTGGTGGACTTCACAATAAAAGCATGCTTTATGTAAGAGTGTGTGTGTGTGTATAAAGGGGAGGGTCAGGAAGGAGACAGGGGGCCTAAGTGTATCAAATGTGTGTGTGTGTGTGTGTTTTACGCACACACCTTCGACATTCCGCGCAGTCTTGTTTGCTTCCCGGAAGACTTTCTTAGTCGTTTCCACCCAGCCGCACGACTCCGAGCAGGGAAACAAGCTATCCATCCCCTTGAGCTTTTAATGAAATGAGGAGACACAATTCATTTTGCTAAGGGCCACATTCATTCTGCTAAGGGCCACAAATCAGACGACGGACGTGGTCTCTGCAGACGGAGAATGAACACAGCTGTCAATCAAACTTCAGCCTCCTTCGTTCATGACTGTACAGCACATCATCACTGCTTACTGACCACCATCAGTGCTTACTGACCACCATCAGTGCTTACTGACCATCATCACTGCTTACTGACCACCATCAGTGCTTAATGACCACCATCAGTGCTTACTGACCACCATCAGTGCTTACTGACCATCATCAGTGCTTACTGACCACCATCAGTGCTTACTGACCACCATCAGTGCTTACTGACCATCATCAGTGCTTACTGACCACCATCAGTGCTTACTGACCATCATCAGTGCTTAATGACCACCATCAGTGCTTACTGACCATCATCAGTGCTTAATGACCACCATCAGTGCTTACTGACCACCATCAGTGCTTACTGACCACCATCAGTGCTTACTGACCACCATCAGTGCTTACTGACCATCATCAGTGCTTACTGACCACCATCAGTGCTTACTGACCATCATCAGTGTTTACTGACCACCATCAGTGCTTACTGACCACCATCACTGCTTACTGACCACCATCAGTGCTTACTGACCACCATCAGTGCTTAATGACCACCATCAGTGCTTACTGACCATCATCAGTGCTTACTGACCACCATCAGTGCTTAATGACCACCATCAGTGCTTAATGACCACCATCAGTGCTTACTGACCACCATCAGTGCTTACTGACCACCACCATTGCTTACTGACCACCATCAGTGCTTACTGACCACCATTAGTGCTTACTGACCACCATCAGTGCTTACTGACCACCATCAGTGCTTAATGACCACCATCAGTGCTTACTGACCATCATCAGTGCTTACTGACCACCATCAGTGCTTACTGACCATCATCAGTGCTTACTGACCACCATCAGTGCTTACTGACCACCATCAGTGCTTACTGACCACCATCAGTGCTTACTGACCATCATCAGTGCTTACTGACCACCATCAGTGCTTACTGACCACCATCAGTGCTTACTGACCACCATCAGTGCTTACTGACCACCATCAGTGCTTACTGACCACCATCAGTGCTTAATGACCACCATCAGTGCTTACTGACCATCATCAGTGCTTACTGACCACCATCAGTGCTTAGTGACCACCATCAGTGCTTACTGACCACCATCAGTGCTTACTGACCACCATCAGTGCTTACTGACCATCATCAGTGCTTACTGACCACCATCAGTGCTTAATGACCACCATCAGTGCTTAATGACCACCATCAGTGCTTACTGACCACCATCAGTGCTTACTGACCACCATCAGTGCTTACTGACCACCATTAGTGCTTACTGACCACCATCAGTGCTTATTGACCACCATCAGTGCTTACTGACCACCATCAGTGCTTAATGACCACCATCAGTGCTTACTGACCATCATCAGTGCTTAATGACCACCATCAGTGCTTACTGACCATCATCAGTGCTTACTGACCACCATCAGTGCTTACTGACCACCATCAGTGCTTACTGACCATCATCACTGCTTACTGACCACCATCAGTGCTTAATGACCACCATCAGTGCTTACTGACCACCATCAGTGCTTACTGACCATCATCAGTGCTTACTGACCACCATCAGTGCTTACTGACCACCATCAGTGCTTACTGACCATCATCAGTGCTTACTGACCACCATCAGTGCTTACTGACCATCATCAGTGCTTAATGACCACCATCAGTGCTTACTGACCATCATCAGTGCTTAATGACCACCATCAGTGCTTACTGACCACCATCAGTGCTTACTGACCACCATCAGTGCTTACTGACCACCATCAGTGCTTACTGACCATCATCAGTGCTTACTGACCACCATCAGTGCTTACTGACCATCATCAGTGTTTACTGACCACCATCAGTGCTTACTGACCACCATCACTGCTTACTGACCACCATCAGTGCTTACTGACCACCATCAGTGCTTAATGACCACCATCAGTGCTTACTGACCATCATCAGTGCTTACTGACCACCATCAGTGCTTAATGACCACCATCAGTGCTTAATGACCACCATCAGTGCTTACTGACCACCATCAGTGCTTACTGACCACCACCATTGCTTACTGACCACCATCAGTGCTTACTGACCACCATTAGTGCTTACTGACCACCATCAGTGCTTACTGACCACCATCAGTGCTTAATGACCACCATCAGTGCTTACTGACCATCATCAGTGCTTACTGACCACCATCAGTGCTTACTGACCATCATCAGTGCTTACTGACCACCATCAGTGCTTACTGACCACCATCAGTGCTTACTGACCACCATCAGTGCTTACTGACCATCATCAGTGCTTACTGACCACCATCAGTGCTTACTGACCACCATCAGTGCTTACTGACCACCATCAGTGCTTACTGACCACCATCAGTGCTTACTGACCACCATCAGTGCTTAATGACCACCATCAGTGCTTACTGACCATCATCAGTGCTTACTGACCACCATCAGTGCTTAGTGACCACCATCAGTGCTTACTGACCACCATCAGTGCTTACTGACCATCATCAGTGCTTACTGACCACCATCAGTGCTTAATGACCACCATCAGTGCTTAATGACCACCATCAGTGCTTACTGACCACCATCAGTGCTTACTGACCACCATCAGTGCTTACTGACCACCATTAGTGCTTACTGACCACCATCAGTGCTTATTGACCACCATCAGTGCTTACTGACCACCATCAGTGCTTAATGACCACCATCAGTGCTTACTGACCATCATCAGTGCTTACTGACCACCATCAGTGCTTACTGACCATCATCAGTGCTTACTGACCACCATCAGTGCTTACTGACCACCATCAGTGCTTACTGACCACCATCAGTGCTTACTGACCATCATCAGTGCTTACTGACCATCATCAGTGCTTACTGACCACCATCAGTGCTTAATGACCACCATCAGTGCTTAATGACCACCATCAGTGCTTACTGACCACCATCAGTGCTTAATGACCACCATCAGTGCTTAATGACCACCATCAGTGCTTACTGACCATCATCAGTGCTTACTGACCACCATCAGTGCTTACTGACCATCATCAGTGCTTACTGACCACCATCAGTGTTTACTGACCACCACCAGTGCTTACTGACCACCATCAGTGCTTACTGACCACCATCAGTGCTTACTGACCACCATTAGTGCTTACTGACCACCATCAGTGCTTACTGACCATCATCAGTGTTTACTGACCATCATCAGTGCTTAATGACCACCATCAGTGCTTACTGACCACCATCAGTGCTTACTGACCACCATCAGTGCTTAATGACCACCATCAGTGCTTACTGACCACCATCAGTGCTTACTGACCACCATCAGTGCTTACTGACCACCATCAGTGCTTACTGACCATCATCAGTGCTTAATGACCACCATTAGTGCTTACTGACCACCATCAGTGCTTATTGACCACCATCAGTGCTTACTGACCACCATCAGTGCTTACTGACCACCATCAGTGCTTACTGACCACCATCAGTGCTTAATGACCACCATCAGTGCTTACTGACCACCATCAGTGCTTAATGACCACCATCAGTGCTTACTGACCACCATCAGTGCTTACTGACCACCATCAGCGCTTAATGACCACCATCAGTGCTTACTGACCACCATCAGTGCTTACTGACCACCATCAGTGCTTAATGACCACCATCAGTGCTTACTGACCACCATCAGTGCTTACTGACCACCATTAGTGCTTACTGACCATCATCAGTGCTTACTGACCATCATCAGTGCTTACTGACCACCATTAGTGCTTACTGACCACCATCAGTGCTTACTGACCACCATCAGTGCTTACTGACCACCATCAGTGCTTACTGACCACCATCAGTGCTTACTGACCATCATCAGTGCTTACTGACCACCATCAGTGCTTACTGACCATCATCAGTGCTTACTGACCATCATCAGTGCTTACTGACCACCATCAGTGCTTACTGACCATCATCAGTGTTTACTGACCATCATCAGTGCTTAATGACCACCATCAGTGCTTACTGACCACCATCAGTGCTTACTGACCACCATCAGTGCTTACTGACCACCATCAGTGCTTACTGACCACCATCAGTGC
>NC_084636.1:836275-848775 GCF_033978795.1 Nerophis ophidion | reverse complement strand
AAAGTGGAAAGCAGCCAGCAAACTACTACATGGATGTAAATATGTGTGACCTTTGACCTCTGCTTGGCAAGCGGCGAATATTGATTTTCTGTACTTTTCTCCCCGACGATCCTTCACGCATGGGAGAGACGCTTCAATCGGCGCTGATAAGAAAATATTTGTAAAAGCCGCTCAACTTTGAGTCGAATTGGATTTCAAATGACTTTAAAATGAACACATTTTTGCTGAACAAAAATAAATAAAGATAATAAGAATAAGATGTTTCCACCAAAATAAGACATTTATTGACTGAAGTCAACTTTATTTACTTCCTAGATGTTGACATGGACGGCATAAGTGTGTGTTCTTGTACTGCTACGCTTCTTCAGACATCCATCCATCCATCCAATTTCTACCGCTTGTCCTTTTTCAGGGTCGTGGGGGGTGCTGGAGTCTATCTCATCAACAAGGAGAAGTATCTTCCATATGAGGAGGTGCAAATGATGGTGCCAATAAGATTGCATCTAGTAGAGAGGCAAATACTAGAGTCTGTGAACATTGCTCCAAAGTCAGGATGTGTTGTTGCTTTAATGTGCATAGAAAAGTAAAGTAAATGCAGCAATATATGATGAAACAGCTAAAGAAGGACTTCCCTCTTCATCCCCGCCAGGTGAAGATGTGATTTGAGCACTAAGACAAGACTATAGTGGCCATCAACACTGACCTTCTACAGCTTTTCTTGGCCAAAGTGCGGCACAGGGGCCATCTGTGGTCCCTGACTCCTTTGTCATCAAATACACAATGTCTCTTTTGTGGTGACATCATCAACATGAGGCTGCTCCCAAAAAGGAGGGATTGTGTGTCGCTTTTAAAAGTGCTCCCCCTCTGGCCAACATATGAAATAACAAGTGTGTGTAAGAAATTAAAGTGCACCCCCTTTGGCAAAAATTAATTAAAAAATAAATACTGTAATAACTTGAAGTAACTAACGATTAAAAAAAGAGTTAAGATTAAAAAACAATTACAAACAAAAAACCTAAAATCAGACCTTTTTTTATATGTGCATAGTATGTAAATATTATTCATGTTGTAAATACACTTCTGCATATATCTAGAAAGGTGGTCCTAAAGAGGGAGGCATTATTCTCAGCTCTCAAGAAGGTAACAAGTACAAGAATGTGTGTGTGTGTGTGTGTGTGTGTGTGTGTGTGTGTGTGTGTGTGTGTGTGTGTGTGTGTGTGTGTGTGTGTGTGTGTGTGTATGGTCAGTGGTTCCACGTGGACGGCGGTCCAAGGCAAAGTGTGTGTCAGATGGGCGGAGTCACAGTGATGAATGGCTGTATCGATCCAGCGCTGCCTCACTTTCCATAATTATAACTCTCTAATGGAGCACGCCTCCTACCAGCTTCCTCTACACACCACTTCCTCTTTTGCCTCCTACCAGCTTCTTCTACACACCACTTCCTCTTTTGCCTCCTACCAGCTTCTTCTACACACCACTTCCTCTTTTGCCTCCTACCAGCTTCTTCTACACACCACTTCCTCTTTTGCCTCCTACCAGCTTCTTCTACACACCACTTCCTCTTTTGCCTCCTACCAGCTTCTTCTACACACCACTTCCTCTTTTGCCTCCTACCAGCTTCTTCTACACACCACTTCCTCTTTTGCCTCCTACCAGCTTCTTCTACACACCACTTCCTCTTTTGCCTCCTACCAGCTTCTTCTACACACCACTTCCTCTTTTGCCTCCTACCAGCTTCTTCTACACACCACTTCCTCTTTTGCCTCCTACCAGCTTCTTCTACACACCACTTCCTCTTTTGCCTCCTACCAGCTTCTTCTACACACCACTTCCTCTTTTGCCTCCTACCAGCTTCTTCTACACACCACTTCCTCTTTTGCCTCCTACCAGCTTCTTCTACACACCACTTCCTCTTTTGCCTCCTACCAGCTTCTTCTACACACCACTTCCTCTTTTGCCTCCTACCAGCTTCTTCTACACACCACTTCCTCTTTTGCCTCCTACCAGCTTCTTCAACACACCACTTCCTCTTTTGCCTCCTACCAGCTTCTTCTACACACCACTTCCTCATTTGCCTCCTACCATCTTCTTCTACACACCACTTCCTCTTTTGCCTCCTACCAGCTTCTTCTACACACCACTTCCTCTTTTGCCTCCTACCAGCTTCTTCTACACACCACTTCCTCATTTGCCTCCTACCATCTTCTTCTACACACCACTTCCTCTTTTGCCTCCTACCATCTTCTTCTACACACCACTTCCTCTTTTGCCTCCTACCAGCTTCTTCTACACACCACTTCCTCTTTTGCCTCCTACCATCTTCCTCTACACACCACTTCCTCTTTTGCCTCCTACCAGCTTCTTCTACACACCACTTCCTCTTTTGCCTCCTACCAGCTTCTTCTACACACCTCTTCCTCTTTTGCCTCCTGCCAGCTTCTTCTACACACCACTTCCTCATTTGCCTCCTACCATCTTCTTCTACACACCACTTCCTCTTTTGCCTCCTACCATCTTCTTCTACACACCACTTCCTCATTTGCCTCCTACCATCTTCTTCTACACACCACTTCCTCATTTGCCTCCTACCATCTTCTTCTACACACCACTTCCTCATTTGCCTCCTACCATCTTCTTCTACACACCACTTCCTCATTTGCCTCCTACCATCTTCTTCTACACACCACTTCCTCTTTTGCCTCCTACCAGCTTCTTCTACACACCACTTCCTCTTTTGCCTCCTGCCAGCTTCTTCTACACACCACTTCCTCTTTTGCCTCCTACCAGCTTCTTCTACACACCACTTCCTCTTTTGCCTCCTACCAGCTTCTTCTACACACCACTTCCTCTTTTGCCTCCTACCAGCTTCTTCAACACACCACTTCCTCTTTTGCCTCCTACCAGCTTCTTCTACACACCACTTCCTCTTTTGCCTCCTACCAGCTTCTTCTACACACCACTTCCTCTTTTGCCTCCTACCAGCTTCTTCTACACACCACTTCCTCTTTTGCCTCCTACCAGCTTCTTCTACACACCACTTCCTCTTTTGCCTCCTACCAGCTTCTTCTACATACCACTTCCTCTTTTGCCTCCTACCATCTTCCTCTACACACCACTTCCTCTTTTGCCTCCTACCAGCTTCTTCTACATACCACTTCCTCTTTTGCCTCCTACCAGCTTCTTCTACACACCACTTCCTCTTTTGCCTCCTACCAGCTTCTTCTACACACCACTTCCTCTTTTGCCTCCTACCAGCTTCTTCTACACACCACTTCCTCTTTTGCCTCCTACCAGCTTCTTCAACACACCACTTCCTCTTTTGCCTCCTACCAGCTTCTTCTACACACCACTTCCTCATTTGCCTCCTACCATCTTCTTCTACACACCACTTCCTCTTTTGCCTCCTACCAGCTTCTTCTACACACCACTTCCTCTTTTGCCTCCTACCAGCTTCTTCTACACACCACTTCCTCATTTGCCTCCTACCATCTTCTTCTACACACCACTTCCTCTTTTGCCTCCTACCAGCTTCTTCTACACACCACTTCCTCTTTTGCCTCCTGCCAGCTTCTTCTACACACCACTTCCTCTTTTGCCTCCTACCATCTTCTTCTACACACCACTTCCTCATTTGCCTCCTACCATCTTCTTCTACACACCACTTCCTCATTTGCCTCCTACCATCTTCTTCTACACACCACTTCCTCATTTGCCTCCTACCATCTTCTTCTACACACCACTTCCTCATTTGCCTCCTACCATCTTCTTCTACACACCACTTCCTCTTTTGCCTCCTACCAGCTTCTTCTACACACCACTTCCTCTTTTGCCTCCTGCCAGCTTCTTCTACACACCACTTCCTCTTTTGCCTCCTACCAGCTTCTTCTACACACCACTTCCTCTTTTGCCTCCTACCAGCTTCTTCTACACACCACTTCCTCTTTTGCCTCCTACCAGCTTCTTCAACACACCACTTCCTCTTTTGCCTCCTACCAGCTTCTTCTACACACCACTTCCTCTTTTGCCTCCTACCAGCTTCTTCTACACACCACTTCCTCTTTTGCCTCCTACCAGCTTCTTCTACACACCACTTCCTCTTTTGCCTCCTACCAGCTTCTTCTACACACCACTTCCTCTTTTGCCTCCTACCAGCTTCTTCTACATACCACTTCCTCTTTTGCCTCCTACCATCTTCCTCTACACACCACTTCCTCTTTTGCCTCCTACCAGCTTCTTCTACACACCACTTCCTCTTTTGCCTCCTACCAGCTTCTTCTACACACCACTTCCTCTTTTGCCTCCTACCAGCTTCTTCTACACACCACTTCCTCTTTTGCCTCCTACCAGCTTCTTCTACACACCACTTCCTCTTTTGCCTCCTACCAGCTTCTTCAACACACCACTTCCTCTTTTGCCTCCTACCAGCTTCTTCTACACACCACTTCCTCATTTGCCTCCTACCATCTTCTTCTACACACCACTTCCTCTTTTGCACTCCTACCAGCTTCTTCTACACACCACTTCCTCTTTTGCCTCCTACCAGCTTCTTCTACACACCACTTCCTCATTTGCCTCCTACCATCTTCTTCTACACACCACTTCCTCTTTTGCCTCCTACCAGCTTCTTCTACACACCACTTCCTCTTTTGCCTCCTACCAGCTTCTTCTACACACCACTTCCTCTTTTGCCTCCTACCATCTTCCTCTACACACCACTTCCTCTTTTGCCTCCTACCAGCTTCTTCTACACACCACTTCCTCTTTTGCCTCCTACCAGCTTCTTCTACACACCACTTCCTCTTTTGCCTCCTGCCAGCTTCTTCTACACACCACTTCCTCATTTGCCTCCTACCAGCTTCTTCTACACACCACTTCCTCTTTTGCCTCCTACCATCTTCTTCTACACACCACTTCCTCATTTGCCTCCTACCATCTTCTTCTACACACCACTTCCTCATTTGCCTCCTACCATCTTCTTCTACACACCACTTCCTCATTTGCCTCCTACCATCTTCTTCTACACACCACTTCCTCATTTGCCTCCTACCATCTTCTTCTACACACCACTTCCTCTTTTGCCTCCTACCAGCTTCTTCTACACACCACTTCCTCTTTTGCCTCCTGCCAGCTTCTTCTACACACCACTTCCTCTTTTGCCTCCTACCAGCTTCTTCTACACACCACTTCCTCATTTGCCTCCTACCATCTTCTTCTACACACCACTTCCTCATTTGCCTCCTACCATCTTCTTCTACACACCACTTCCTCTTTTGCCTCCTACCAGCTTCTTCTACACACCACTTCCTCTTTTGCCTCCTGCCAGCTTCTTCTACACACCACTTCCTCTTTTGCCTCCTACCAGCTTCTTCTACACACCACTTCCTCTTTTGCCTCCTACCAGCTTCTTCTACACACCACTTCCTCTTTTGCCTCCTACCAGCTTCTTCAACACACCACTTCCTCTTTTGCCTCCTACCAGCTTCTTCTACACACCACTTCCTCTTTTGCCTCCTACCAGCTTCTTCTACACACCACTTCCTCTTTTGCCTCCTACCAGCTTCTTCTACACACCACTTCCTCTTTTGCCTCCTACCAGCTTCTTCTACACACCACTTCCTCTTTTGCCTCCTACCAGCTTCTTCTACATACCACTTCCTCTTTTGCCTCCTACCATCTTCCTCTACACACCACTTCCTCTTTTGCCTCCTACCAGCTTCTTCTACACACCACTTCCTCTTTTGCCTCCTACCAGCTTCTTCTACACACCACTTCCTCTTTTGCCTCCTACCAGCTTCTTCTACACACCACTTCCTCTTTTGCCTCCTACCAGCTTCTTCTACACACCACTTCCTCTTTTGCCTCCTACCAGCTTCTTCTACACACCACTTCCTCTTTTGCCTCCTACCAGCTTCTTCAACACACCACTTCCTCTTTTGCCTCCTACCAGCTTCTTCTACACACCACTTCCTCATTTGCCTCCTACCATCTTCTTCTACACACCACTTCCTCTTTTGCCTCCTACCAGCTTCTTCTACACACCACTTCCTCTTTTGCCTCCTACCAGCTTCTTCTACACACCACTTCCTCATTTGCCTCCTACCATCTTCTTCTACACACCACTTCCTCTTTTGCCTCCTACCAGCTTCTTCTACACACCACTTCCTCTTTTGCCTCCTACCAGCTTCTTCTACACACCACTTCCTCTTTTGCCTCCTACCATCTTCCTCTACACACCACTTCCTCTTTTGCCTCCTACCAGCTTCTTCTACACACCACTTCCTCTTTTGCACTCCTACCAGCTTCTTCTACACACCACTTCCTCTTTTGCCTCCTGCCAGCTTCTTCTACACACCACTTCCTCATTTGCCTCCTACCAGCTTCTTCTACACACCACTTCCTCTTTTGCCTCCTACCATCTTCTTCTACACACCACTTCCTCATTTGCCTCCTACCATCTTCTTCTACACACCACTTCCTCATTTGCCTCCTACCATCTTCTTCTACACACCACTTCCTCATTTGCCTCCTACCATCTTCTTCTACACACCACTTCCTCATTTGCCTCCTACCATCTTCTTCTACACACCACTTCCTCTTTTGCCTCCTACCAGCTTCTTCTACACACCACTTCCTCTTTTGCCTCCTGCCAGCTTCTTCTACACACCACTTCCTCTTTTGCCTCCTACCAGCTTCTTCTACACACCACTTCCTCTTTTGCCTCCTACCAGCTTCTTCTACACACCACTTCCTCTTTTGCCTCCTACCAGCTTCTTCAACACACCACTTCCTCTTTTGCCTCCTACCAGCTTCTTCTACACACCACTTCCTCTTTTGCCTCCTACCAGCTTCTTCTACACACCACTTCCTCTTTTGCCTCCTACCAGCTTCTTCTACACACCACTTCTCTTTTGCCTCCTACCAGCTTCTTCTACACACCACTTCCTCTTTTGCCTCCTACCAGCTTCTTCTACACACCACTTCCTCTTTTGCCTCCTACCATCTTCCTCTACACACCACTTCCTCTTTTGCCTCCTACCAGCTTCTTCTACACACCACTTCCTCTTTTGCCTCCTACCAGCTTCTTCTACACACCACTTCCTCTTTTGCCTCCTACCAGCTTCTTCAACACACCACTTCCTCTTTTGCCTCCTACCAGCTTCTTCTACACACCACTTCCTCTTAAGCCTCCAAACAGCTTCTTCTACACACCACTTCCTCTTTTGCCTCCTGCCAGCTTCTTCTACACACCACTTCCTCTTTTGCCTCCTGCCAGCTTCTTCTACACACCACTTCCTCTTTTGCCTCCTACCATCTTCCTCTACACACCACTTCCTCTTTTGCCTCCTACCATCTTCCTCTACACACCACTTCCTCTTTTGCCTCCTACCAGCTTCTTCTACACACCACTTCCTCTTTTGCCTCCTACCAGCTTCTTCTACACACCACTTCCTCTTTTGCCTCCTACCATCTTCCTCTACATACCACTTCCTCTTTTGCCTCCTACCAGCTTCTTCAACACACTACTTCCTCTTTTGCCTCCTACCAGCTTCTTCTACACACCACTTCCTATTTTGCCTCCTACCAGCTTCTTCTACACACCACTTCCTCTTTTGCCTCCTACCAGCTTCTTCTACACTCCACTTCCTCTTTTGCATCCTACCAGCTTCTTCAACACACTACTTCCTCTTTTGCCTCCTACCATCTTCCTCTACACACCACTTCCTCTTTTGCCTCCTACCAGCTTCTTCTACACACCACTTCCTCTTTTGCCTCCTACCAGCTTCTTCTACACACCACTTCCTCTTTTGCCTCCTACCAGCTTCTTCTACACACCACTTCCTCTTTTGCCTCCTACCAGCTTCTTCTACACACCACTTCCTCTTTTGCCTCCTGCCAGCTTCTTCTACACACCACTTCCTCTTTTGCCTCCTACCAGCTTCTTCTACACACCACTTCCTCTTTTGCCTCCTACCAGCTTCTTCTACACACCACTTCCTCTTTTGCCTCCTACCATCTTCCTCTACATACCACTTCCTCTTTTGCCTCCTACCAGCTTTTTCAACACACTACTTCCTCTTTTGCCTCCTACCATCTTCCTCTACACACCACTTCCTCTTTTGCCTCCTACCAGCTTCTTCTACACACCACTTCCTCTTTTGCCTCCTGCCAGCTTCTTCTACACACCACTTCCTTTTTTGCCTCCTACCAGCTTCTTCTACACACCACTTCCTCTTTTGCCTCCTGCCAGCTTCTTCTACACACCACTTCCTTTTTTGCCTCCTACCAGCTTCTTCTACACACCACTTCCTCTTTTGCCTCCTACCAGCTTCTTCTACACACCACTTCCTCTTTTGCCTCCTGCCAGCTTCTTCTACACACCACTTCCTCTTTTGCCTCCTACCAGCTTCTTCTACACACCACTTCCTCTTTTGCCTCCTACCAGCTTCTTCAACACACTACTTCCTCTTTTGCCTCCTACCAGCTTCTTCTACACACCACTTCCTATTTTGCCTCCTACCAGCTTCTTCTACACACCACTTCCTCTTTTGCCTCCTACCAGCTTCTTCTACACTCCACTTCCTCTTTTGCATCCTACCAGCTTCTTCAACACACTACTTCCTCTTTTGCCTCCTACCAGCTTCTTCTACACACCACTTCCTCTTTTGCCTCCTACCAGCTTCTTCTACACACCACTTCCTCTTTTGCCTCCTACCAGCTTCTTCTACACACCACTTCCTCTTTTGCCTCCTACCATCTTCCTCTACATACCACTTCCTCTTTTGCCTCCTACCAGCTTCTTCAACACACTACTTCCTCTTTTGCCTCCTACCATCTTCCTCTACACACCACTTCCTCTTTTGCCTCCTACCATCTTCCTCTACACACCACTTCCTCTTTTGCCTCCTACCATCTTCCTCTACACACTACTTCTTCTTTTGCCTCCTACCATTTTCCTCTACACACCACTTCCTCTTTTGCCTCCTACCATCTTCCTCTACACACCACTTCCTCTTTTGCCTCCTACCATCTTCCTCTACACACCACTTCCTCTTTTGCCTCCTACCATCTTCCTCTACACACTACTTCCTCTTTTGCCTCCTACCATCTTCCTCTACACACTACTTCCTATTTTGCCTCCTACCATCTTCCTCTACACACCACTTCCTCTTTTGCCTCCTACCATCTTCCTCTACACACTACTTCCTCTTTTGCCTCCTACCATTTTCCTCTACACACCACTTCCTCTTTTGCCTCCTACCATCTTCCTCTACACACCACTTCCTCTTTTGCCTCCTACCAGCTTCTTCTACACACCACTTCCTCTTTTGCCTCCTACCATCTTCCTCTACACACTACTTCCTCTTTTGCCTCCTACCATCTTCCTCTACACACTACTTCCTCTTTTGCCTCCTACCATCTTCCTCTACACACCACTTCCTCTTTTGCCTCCTACCATCTTCCTCTACACACCACTTCCTCTTTTGCCTCCTACCATCTTCTTCTACACACCACTTCCTCTTTTGCCTCCTACCATCTTCCTCTACACACCACTTCCTCTTTTGCCTCCTACCATCTTCCTCTACACACTACTTCCTCTTTTGCCTCCTACCATCTTCCTCTACACACTACTTCCTCTTTTGCCTCCTACCATCTTCCTCTACACACCACTTCCTCTTTTGCCTCCTACCATCTTCCTCTACACACCACTTCCTCTTTTGCCTCCTACCATCTTCCTCTACACACTACTTCCTCTTTTGCCTCCTACCATCTTCCTCTACACACCACTTCCTCTTTTGCCTTCTTCACTTCCTCACTTTCCTCAAAGATTCTTCATCATGCCTCTGACTATTTGCTGGGCCGGGCCAGATCAGACCACACCAGACCAGACCGGGTCAGACCAGACCACATTGGGTCAGACCAGGTCAGACCAGCTGAGGTGAGGGTCTCGTGTGTTTGCCCAATAAAACAAGATAAAAACAGAAAGAGCAGCAATTTCTTGTCTTTAGACACACACACACACACACACACACACACACACACACACACACACACACACACACACACACACACACACACACACACACACACACACAGGAGCGATGATGTCACACAGCACATCAAAGAGGATGTTAATCCTCATGCTAATTAGTCACTATTAATAAAAGAAAGAATTCCAAGACGCGTCCTCACAACGCCTTAATCGACCTTTGACCCGGACAAACGGGAAGGACTCACACCTTGGTGTCATAATCGGACCGGCGTCAGCGCCATCTTGTGGGTAAACATGGTGACGCACATCAATGAGGAGCAGGATGGGGTCAGAGGTCATCACCAAGGAGAGTAAAGATGTGTGTTATTATGCTTTTTATTTACATTTCACCTCTGCCATGACATAGCGTTTCTATGGCGACAGCATCACCAGCTGGCCTGAAAGGTCAGAGGGCAGCATGTGGGAGAGGAGGGGGAAACAATGCCCCCCAGTGGTCATGGCATGACACATCAGATGATATGTTGTGTACGTGTGTGTGTGTGCGCGAGGTAGCGTGTGTGTGTGTGTGTGTGTGTGTGTGCGTGCGTGTGTGTGTGTGAGGTTGTGTGCGTGTGAGAGGTTGTGTGTGTGTGTGTGTGTGTGTGGGTGTGTGCGTGCGTGCGTGCGTGTGCATGCGTGTGCATGTGTGTGTGTGTGTGTGTGTGAATGCAGGCTGAGCAGAGGTCGCTCACTGGGATCAAAACCTTGCTGTTTATCCTCCTGAGACATCAAACACACACACACACACACACGCACACTCACGCACACACACACTCACGCACACACACACTCACGCACACACGCACACACACACACACACGCACACACGCACACAGGTCAGAGTGGGGTTAACAGGTAAAGAGGTGGTCAAGGAAAAGGTGAGCAAACTATCCTTGGCCCCGCCCCCTGGCTGTGTCACATGTTAGCTTGATGTGCTGCTAACGAGCCTCAGAAAGACAATAAGACACATATTCATATTTCATGCAGGCAGATGAACTAATTACATATTTCATGCAGGCAGATGAACTAATTACATATTTATGCATTAGGAGATCAGGAGGGGAGGATGTGGAGGGGGGGGGGGTGCAGGCAGGTATGGGGGTCCCATCTGTAACAGCATCTGTACAGCAGGGGGGGGGGGGGGGCTGTTAGCAACAACACTTCTAAAACACAACACAATTAATTAACTACAGCAACTCAGCTGAGGAGTTTGTGTGTCCCAAAAATCCAAGGAACTATGTTGTCCGGGGGCTTCCGTGCCCCCTGGTAGGGTCTCCAAAGACAAACTGTTCCTAGGTGAGGGATCAGACAAAGAGCAGCTCGAAGACCTCCATGAAAAATAAAAACGAAGGACCCACATTTTCCTTGCCCGGATGTGGGTCACCGGGGCCCTCCTCTGGAGCCAGGCCCGGAGGTGGGGCACGATGGCGAGCACCTGGTGGCCGGGCTTGTCCCCATGGGGCCCGGCCGGACACAGCCCGAAGAGGCAACGTGGGTCCCCCCTCCAATGGGCTCACCACCCATAGCAGAGGCCATAGAGATTGGGTGTGTTACAAGTTGGGCGGCAGGGCACTTGGTGGTCCGATCCTTGGCTACAGAAGCTAGCTCTTGGGACTGGAACATCACCTCACTGGGGGGAAGGAGCCTGAGCTAGTGCGGGAAGTGCAGAAGTTCCGGCTGGATATAGTCGGACTCACTTCGACGCACATCAAGGGCTCTAAATCCACTTCTCTCAAGAGGGGCTGGACTCTCTTCCACTCTGGCTTTGCCGTCAGTGAGAGGCCAGGGTCTTTTTTCCCACCCCCCCCGGCTCAAAGCCTTTACATTGGAGTTCAACCCAGCGGACGAAAGTGAAGCTTCACTCCAGCCTTCGTGTGAGGTGACGGGTCTTGACTGTTGATTGCATTTACGCGCCAAACAGCAGCTCAGAGTACCCACCCTTTTTGGATTTACTCAAGGGAGTACTGGAGAGTTCTCCTCCGGGTGATTCCCTCGTCCTACTGGGGGACTGAGATCTGCCTGGAGTTACTTAAAACTCTGGATGCTAGTGAGGAAGGATCAGGTGGTTGATGCTAGTGAGGAAGGATCAGGTGGTTGATGATAGTGAGGAAGGATCAGGTGGTTGATGCCAGTGAGGAAGGATCAGGTGGTTGATGCCAGTGAGGAAGGATCAGGTGGTTGATGCTAGTGAGGAAGGATCAGGTGGTTGATGCTAGTGAGGAAGGATCAGGTGGTTGATGATAGTGAGGAAGGATCAGGTGGTTGATGCTAGTGAGGAAGGATCAGGTGGTTGATGCTAGTGAGGAAGGATCAGGTGGTTGATGCTAGTGAGGAAGGATCAGGTGGTTGATGCTAGTGAGGAAGGATCAGGTGGTTGATGCTAGTGAGGAAGGATCAGGTGGTTGATGCTAGTGAGGAAGGATCAGGTGGTTGATGCTAGTGAGGAAGGATCAGGTGATGCTAGTGAGGA
>NC_084636.1:831275-833775 GCF_033978795.1 Nerophis ophidion | reverse complement strand
ATAATGCACAATAATCATGTACATTATTGTTTTACATAATTATAATTTCATGCACAATAATCATGTACATTATTATTATTACACATAATTATAATGCACAATAATCATGTACATTATTGTTTTACATAATTATAATTTCATGCACAATAATCATGTACATTATTAGTATTACACATAATTATAATTTCATGCATAATAATCATGTACATCATTATTATTACACATAATTATAATTTCATGCATAATAAACATGTACATTATTATTATTACACATAATTATAATTTCATGCATAATAAACATGTGCACTATTATCATTATTACACATAATTATAATTTCATGCATAATAATCATGTGCATTATTATTATTACACAATTATAATTTCATGCATAATAATCATGTACATTATTATTATTACACATAATTATAATTTCATGCATAATAATTATGGATATTATTATTATTACACATAATGATAATATCAAAGACTTCTATGGAATTTCAACATAATGGACTCAGATTTCCCTCGCCCGGACGCGGGTTACGGGGCCCCCCCTCTGGAGCCAGGCCCAGAGGGGGGGCACGATGGCGTGCGCCTGGTGGCCGGGCCTGTTCCCATGGGGCCCGGCTGGGCACAGCCCGAAGAGGCAACGTGGGTCACCCCCTCCAATGGGCTCACCACCCATAGCAGGGGCCATAGAGGTCGAGTGCATGGTGAGCTGGGCGGCAGGGCACTTGGTGGTCTGATCCTTGGCTACATAAGCTAGCTCTTGGGACTGGAACATCACCTCACTGGGGGGAAGGAACCTGAGCTAGTGCACTAGGTAGAGAAGTTCCGGGTGGATATAATCGGACTCACTTGGACGCACAGCAAGGGCTCTGGAACCACTTCTCTCGAGAGGGACTGGACCCTCTTCCACTCTGGCGTTGCCGGCAGTGAGAGGCGACGGGCTGGGGTGGCAATTCTTGTTGCCCATTGGACGAGAGGGTAGCTTCCCTCCGCTTTCAGGTGGGGGGACGGGTCCTGACTGTTGTCTTGTGCTCACGCACCAAACAGCAGTTCAGAATACCCACCCTTTTTTGGTACACTCGAGGGAGTACTGGAGAGTGCTCCCTCGGGTGATTCCCTTGTCCTACTGGGGGACTTCAACGCTCATGTTGGCAACGACAGTGAAACCTGGAGAGGCGTGATTGGGAAGAATGGCCGCCCGGATCTGAACCCGAGTGGTGTTTTGTTATTGGACTTTTGTTCTCGTCACAGTTTGTCCATAACAAACACCATGTTCAAACATAAGGGTGTCCATATGTGCACTTGGCACCAGGACACCCTAGGCCGCAGTTCCATGATCGACTTTGTAGTTCTGTCATCGGATTTGCGGCCTCATGTTTTGGACACTCGGGTGAAGAGAGGGGCGGAGCTTTCTACCGATCACCACCTGGTGGTGAGTTGGCTGCGATGGTGGGGGAGGATGCCGGACAGACTTGGCAGGCCCAAGCGCATTGTGAGGGTCTGCTGGGAACGTCTGGCAGAGGCTCCTGTCAGAGAGAGTTTCAATTCCCACCTCCGGAAGAACTTTGAACATGTCACGAGGGAGGTGCGGGACATTGAGTCCGAGTGGACCATGTTCTGCACCTCTATTGTCGAGGCGGCTGATTGGAGCTGTGGCCGCAAGGTAGTTGGTGCCTGTCGTGGCGGTAATCTCAGAACCCGTTGGTGGACACCAGCAGTGAGGGATGCCGTCAAGCTCAAGAAGGAGTCCTATCGGGTTCTTTTGGCTCATAGGACTCCGGAGGCAGTGGATGGGTCTCTGCTTTTTGCAGATGATGTGGTCCTGATGGCTTCATCCGGGCGGGATCTTCAGCTCTCAGTGGATCGGTTCGCAGCCGAGTGTGAAGCGACCGGAATGAGAATCAGCACCTCCAAGTCCGAGTCCATGGTTCTCGCCCGGAAAAGAGTGGAGTGCCATCTCCGGGTTGGGGTGGAGACCCTGCCCCAAGTGGAGGAGTTCAAGTACCTAGGAGTCTTGTTCACGAGTGGGGGAAGAGTGGATCGTGAGATCGACAGGCGGATCGGTGCGGCGTCTTCAGTAATGCGGACGTTGTACCGATCCGTTGTGGTGAAGAAGGAGCTGAGCCGGAAGGCAAAGCTCTCAATTTACCGGTCGATCTACGTTCCCATCCTCACCTATGGTCATGAGCTTTGGGTCATGACCGAAAGGATAAGATCACGGGTACAAGCGGCCCAAATGAGTTTCCTCCGCTGGGTGGCGGGGCTCTCCCTTAGAGATAGGGTGAGAAGCTCTGTCATCTGAGAGGAACTCAAAGTAAAGCCGCTGCTCCTCCACATGGAGAGGAGCCAGATGAGGTGGCTCGGGCATCTGGTCAGGATGCCACCCGAACGCCTCCCTAGGGAGGTGTTTAGGGCACGTCCAACCGGTAGGAGGCCACGGGGAAGACCCAGTACACGCTGGGAAGACTATGTCTCCCGGCTGGCCTGGGA
>NC_084636.1:806275-828775 GCF_033978795.1 Nerophis ophidion | reverse complement strand
ACACACACACACACACACAAACGATTGGCTGAGAGTCAGGAAGTGAAGACACACACGTGCACACTTACACACCACACCAATATTTTACAACGCACCCCCTCCCCACCCCGCCCATCCTCTTGAACACACACACACACACACACACATAGAAAGTTAAACAGCAGAGAAGCATTACAAGTATTTTAAGAAGAAAGGGGGGGTCACTCACCCCAGGAGGAAAGTGCAGAAGAATTCCTTCATCCTTACAGGGGGGAAGGGGGGGGGGAGTCTTAAAAAGTGTGTGGGTGGTGGTGGTGGTGGTGGTGGGGGGGGGGGGGGGTGTTAGTATGCTGTAGGCAGTGGGATTTATGAAGGTGGGGGGGCATGGTGGTCTACTTCCTGTGTCTGTCAGCTTACACCCCCCCATCCCCCCTCCCCTCTTGGCTAAACACTCTTCTTTATTGACAACAACTTCCTGTGTCTGGATACCCACCCCCACCCCCCCTGCCCAGATCCAAGGCAACAAAGATTGTTACACATAAACAACCTTTCAACCTGTTTGGATGACCCCCCCCCCCGGCAGGAGGAGCCGTGTAGTCGCTCTGACATTTTCATTTACGGCCCAGCTTTAAAAGCAATATGGACGCGATCTCCCCCCCCCATTGTTGTTGTTGTTGTTGTTGTGTGCAGACACTCAGACAAATCATGTTGACTTTAGCAGGGAGAAGTGCTGGATACTTCTTTTGTTGCCGCACTTTATTGCTGAGCAAGCATTTTGTTGTAGCAGGGCTGTCAAAGTCATTTTAGGACTGGGGGGCCACACGGAGGCAAATGTACCCCAAGCGGGCCGGACTGCTAAAATGAGGGTAGCATAAGTTCAAAATAAAGACAACTTCAGATGGTTTTCTTTGTTTAAAAATACAACACAAACGTTGTGAAGATGTACAAATCATAATGTTGTTGTTTATTTACACTCACATGTTGTGGTTATTAGTATTCTATCTTTATACTTTGTGAATAAATGATGTGATAATGTTCATCAGTCAACTCATTGTCTTCATTTTCAAGATACAAAATAATATGAAAATGAAATGAGAGGATGTTATTGATGTAGTTTGATGATGTTCCTGCACTAACATCATGTGCTTCATGTCCTTCTTTACATGTGTTGCATCATCTACAACAGGGATGACCATTATGTCTATTGCGAGCTACCGCTGGATCGTGGAGGGTGTCTCAGTCCACCGCAAACCGAGCATTAAAAAAAAACAATTAAAAATTTGCGTTCATTTATCTTTATTACGACGTCACTTTGGTCACTTGATTGACATTCACGGCACCCGAGGATCTTCTGAGATGTCGCTGGCTGCTGCCAGATCATTCTTAAGAAAACATGACCGAGAAACAATTTTTATTTCAACACTCTCACGTCGTACCTGCTGTCAAACCCCTAAAGACAGACTGCACACTTGCTGTCTGCACAATAAAAGCCCTGCTTCATCCTGCCTGCGCTAACAAAATAAGAGTCTCAGAAAGCTAGCGTGCACAAGTTAGCAAGCTACGGAGTTGGCCGTCAATGTATTTCTTGCTAAATACATAAAAACAAGTATGGAAGTAGGACAAATAAGAGGCCAAAAACTAACCAATTTCATGTGGTATTGGACAGAAAGGAGGACTTTTTTCTCCTTCATTCAAAAATGTGGACGTTATCAGCAATGCTGTCTGATTCCAAACAATGCAAGTCATCACCATCAGGTAATACACCGACTTATATTCTTGTTTTCATGCAAGTCATCACCATCAGGTAATACACCGACTTATATTCTTGTCTTCATGCAAGTCATCACAATCAGGTATTACACCGACTTATATTCTTGTCTTCATGCAAGTCATCACAATCAGGTATTACACAGACTTATATTCTTGTCTTCATGCAAGTCATCACAATCAGGTATTACACCGACTTATATTCTTGTCTTCATGCAAGTCATCACAATCAGGTATTACACCGACTTATATTCTTGTCTTCATGCAAGTCATCACAATCAGGTAATACACCGACTTATATTCTTGTCTTCATGCAAGTCATCACCATCAGGTAATACACCGACTTATATTCTTGTCTTCATGCAAGTCATCACCATCAGGTAATACACCGACTTATATTCTTGTCTTCATGCAAGTCATCACCATCAGGTATTACACCGACTTATATTCTTGTCTTCATGCAAGTCATCACAATCAGGTAATACACCGACTTATATTCTTGTCTTCATGCAAGTCATCACCATCAGGTAATACACCGACTTATATTCTTGTCTTCATGCAAGTCATCACCATCAGGTAATACACCGACTTATATTCTTGTCTTCATGCAAGTCATCACCATCAGGTATTACACCGACTTATATTCTTGTCTTCATGAAACAAAATAAATCTATATGTGTTAAACATGCTTGTGTTATCATTAAACTCCTTTAACGTGTTAACAAAAACGTCTCTTTCATAAATAATTAAATATAAATGATATACATAAATGAGGTAGATTCCTTCGACTCGGTCAATTGAAAAGTAGCTCTCCTGCAGAAAAAGTGTGGGCCCGCCAGGTCTACAAAGATACAAATAATTGCTATGGCGACATCTAGTGGACACATTTAGACAGCAGTTTCTGTCATTCAAACATTTCCACTCATTTTTATCCTTCGCAAACTCATCCCGCTGGCCGCACAAAACCTGTTTGCGGTCCTGATGTGGCCCTCGGGTCCTATGTTTGAGCCCCTTGTGTTTTCTTTCAAGTTGTATAGACATTTATCAGAGCTGTTTGTGTTTGAGTACGTAGGAATCTAGTCAATCATAGAACTGCCACCAGTCTTACTAAATAGACTGATTTGGCCCCCAGACACATTTTCTCTCTCAATGTGGACCCCGAGTCCAAATATTTGCCCAGCTCTGATTTACAATTTGCTCTACAATGAGGTAGCGACTTGTCCAGGGTGTACCACCACCTCCCGCCCGATTGTAGCTGAGATAGGCACCAGCGCTCCCCGCCACTCCAAGGGGAATAAGCAGTAGAAAATGGATGGATGAATGATTTACAATTTCACATTTATCCTTTGTTTCATTCATTCTGCCTCTTAGGTGTCCACAGCGTGTCTGCTTGCAAGTACTCTGCACGTGTGCAATACCCAACATGCTTCTTTTGCCAGCAAAGTCTCACAGTGACATGTCCGTAAAAAAAATAATAAAGTAAAAATAGTACCGGTATTTTTCAGAGGCACTATAGTACCATTTTCAATTCATCAGTTCCGCAGTACTTTATCACTATCAGTACACCGCACACCTCTATCAAGATGTTTATTAGTACCAGTACACCGCACACCTCTATCAAGATGTTTATTAGTACCAGTACACCGCACACCTCTATCAAGATGTTTATTAGTACCAGTACACCGCACACCTCTATCAAGATGTTTATTAGTACCAGTACACCGCACACCTCTATCAAGATGTTTATTAGTACCAGTACACCGCACACCTCTATCAAGATGTTTATTAGTACCAGTACACCGCACACCTCTATCAAGATGTTTATTAGTACCAGTACACCGCACACCTCTATCAAGATGTTTATTAGTACCAGTACACCGCACACCTCTATCAAGATGTTTATTAGTACCAGTACACCGCACACCTCTATCAAGATGTTTATTAGTACCAGTACACCGCACACCTCTATCAAGATGTTTATTAGTACCAGTACACCGCACACCTCTATCAAGATGTTTATTAGTACCAGTACACCGCACACCTCTATCAAGATGTTTATTAGTACCAGTACACCGCACACCTCTATCAAGATGTTTATTAGTACCAGTACACCGCACACCTCTATCAAGATGTTTATTAGTACCAGTACACCGCACACCTCTATCAAGATGTTTATTAGTACCAGTACACCGCACACCTCTATCAAGATGTTTATTAGTACCAGTACACCCACACCTCTATCAAGATGTTTATTAGTACCAGTACACCCACACCTCTATCAAGATGTTTATTAGTACCAGTACACCGCACACCTCTATCAAGATGTTTATTAGTACCAGTACACCGCACACCTCTATCAAGATGTTTATTAGTACCAGTACACCCACACCTCTATCAAGATGTTTATTAGTACCAGTACACCGCACACCTCTATCAAGATGTTTATTAGTACCAGTACACCGCACACCTCTATCAAGATGTTTATTAGTACCAGTACACCCACACCTCTATCAAGATGTTTATTAGTACCAGTACACCGCACACCTCTATCAAGATGTTTATTAGTACCAGTACACCGCACACCTCTATCAAGATGTTTATTAGTACCAGTACACCGCACAACTCTATCAAGATGTTTATTAGTACCAGTACACCCACACCTCTATCAAGATGTTTATTAGTACCAGTACACCGCACAACTCTATCAAGATGTTTATTAGTACCAGTACACCGCACACCTCTATCAAGATGTTTATTAGTACCAGTACACCGCACACCTCTATCAAGATGTTTATTAGTACCAGTACACCGCACACCTCTATCAAGATGTTTATTAGTACCAGTACACCGCACACCTCTATCAAGATGTTTATTAGTACCAGTACACCGCACACCTCTATCAAGATGTTTATTAGTACCAGTACACCGCACACCTCTATCAAGATGTTTATTAGTACCAGTACACCGCACACCTCTATCAAGATGTTTATTAGTACCAGTACACCCACACCTCTATCAAGATGTTTATTAGTACCAGTACACCGCACACCTCTATCAAGATGTTTATTAGTACCAGTACACCGCACACCTCTATCAAGATGTTTATTAGTACCAGTACACCGCACACCTCTATCAAGATGTTTATTAGTACCAGTACACCGCACACCTCTATCAAGATGTTTATTAGTACCAGTACACCGCACACCTCTATCAAGATGTTTATTAGTACCAGTACACCGCACACCTCTATCAAGATGTTTATTAGTACCAGTACACCCACACCTCTATCAAGATGTTTATTAGTACCAGTACACCCACACCTCTATCAAGATGTTTATTAGTACCAGTACACCGCACACCTCTATCAAGATGTTTATTAGTACCAGTACACCCACACCTCTATCAAGATGTTTATTAGTACCAGTACACCCACACCTCTATCAAGATGTTTATTAGTACCAGTACACCGCACACCTCTATCAAGATGTTTATTAGTACCAGTACACCCACACCTCTATCAAGATGTTTATTAGTACCAGTACACCCACACCTCTATCAAGATGTTTATTAGTACCAGTACACCGCACACCTCTATCAAGATGTTTATTAGTACCAGTACACCCACACCTCTATCAAGATGTTTATTAGTACCAGTACACCGCACACCTCTATCAAGATGTTTATTAGTACCAGTACACCGCACACCTCTATCAAGATGTTTATTAGTACCAGTACACCGCACACCTCTATCAAGATGTTTATTAGTACCAGTACACCGCACACCTCTATCAAGATGTTTATTAGTACCAGTACACCGCACACCTCTATCAAGATGTTTATTAGTACCAGTACACCGCACACCTCTATCAAGATGTTTATTAGTACCAGTACACCGCACACCTCTATCAAGATGTTTATTAGTACCAGTACACCCACACCTCTATCAAGATGTTTATTAGTACCAGTACACCCACACCTCTATCAAGATGTTTATTAGTACCAGTACACCGCACACCTCTATCAAGATGTTTATTAGTACCAGTACACCGCACACCTCTATCAAGATGTTTATTAGTACCAGTACACCCACACCTCTATCAAGATGTTTATTAGTACCAGTACACCGCACACCTCTATCAAGATGTTTATTAGTACCAGTACACCGCACACCTCTATCAAGATGTTTATTAGTACCAGTACACCCACACCTCTATCAAGATGTTTATTAGTACCAGTACACCGCACACCTCTATCAAGATGTTTATTAGTACCAGTACACCGCACACCTCTATCAAGATGTTTATTAGTACCAGTACACCGCACAACTCTATCAAGATGTTTATTAGTACCAGTACACCCACACCTCTATCAAGATGTTTATTAGTACCAGTACACCGCACAACTCTATCAAGATGTTTATTAGTACCAGTACACCGCACACCTCTATCAAGATGTTTATTAGTACCAGTACACCGCACACCTCTATCAAGATGTTTATTAGTACCAGTACACCGCACACCTCTATCAAGATGTTTATTAGTACCAGTACACCGCACACCTCTATCAAGATGTTTATTAGTACCAGTACACCGCACACCTCTATCAAGATGTTTATTAGTACCAGTACACCGCACACCTCTATCAAGATGTTTATTAGTACCAGTACACCGCACACCTCTATCAAGATGTTTATTAGTACCAGTACACCCACACCTCTATCAAGATGTTTATTAGTACCAGTACACCGCACACCTCTATCAAGATGTTTATTAGTACCAGTACACCGCACACCTCTATCAAGATGTTTATTAGTACCAGTACACCGCACACCTCTATCAAGATGTTTATTAGTACCAGTACACCGCACACCTCTATCAAGATGTTTATTAGTACCAGTACACCGCACACCTCTATCAAGATGTTTATTAGTACCAGTACACCGCACACCTCTATCAAGATGTTTATTAGTACCAGTACACCCACACCTCTATCAAGATGTTTATTAGTACCAGTACACCCACACCTCTATCAAGATGTTTATTAGTACCAGTACACCGCACACCTCTATCAAGATGTTTATTAGTACCAGTACACCCACACCTCTATCAAGATGTTTATTAGTACCAGTACACCCACACCTCTATCAAGATGTTTATTAGTACCAGTACACCGCACACCTCTATCAAGATGTTTATTAGTACCAGTACACCCACACCTCTATCAAGATGTTTATTAGTACCAGTACACCCACACCTCTATCAAGATGTTTATTAGTACCAGTACACCCACACCTCTATCAAGATGTTTATTAGTACCAGTACACCCACACCTCTATCAAGATGTTTATTAGTACCAGTACACCGCACACCTCTATCAAGATGTTTATTAGTACCAGTACACCGCACACCTCTATCGAGATGTTTATTAGTACCAGTACACCGCACACCTCTATCAAGATGTTTATTAGTACCAGTACACCGCACACCTCTATCAAGATGTTTATTAGTACCAGTACACCGCACACCTCTATCAAGATGTTTATTAGTACCAGTACACCGCACACCTCTATCAAGATGTTTATTAGTACCAGTACACCCACACCTCTATCAAGATGTTTATTAGTACCAGTACACCCACACCTCTATCAAGATGTTTATTAGTACCAGTACACCCACACCTCTATCAAGATGTTTATTAGTACCAGTACACCCACACCTCTATCAAGATGTTTATTAGTACCAGTACACCGCACACCTCTATCAAGATGTTTATTAGTACCAGTACACCGCACACCTCTATCGAGATGTTTATTAGTACCAGTACACCGCACACCTCTATCAAGATGTTTATTAGTACCAGTACACCGCACACCTCTATCAAGATGTTTATTAGTACCAGTACACCGCACACCTCTATCAAGATGTTTATTAGTACCAGTACACCGCACACCTCTATCAAGATGTTTATTAGTACCAGTACACCGCACACCTCTATCGAGATGTTTCCTGTCATTGTGCTTTCTTCACATGGTACGTCGCCTCCTACTGGCCGGGAATGCACATGACAATATTTGTCTGGCAAACTGGAAGAACGCTAAGCCAGGAAAAGACACGCAGACATGAAGACCAGGTGACTGAGTGCACACCTGTCCTCACAGGACCACCTCTGTTAGTGTGTGTGTGTGTGTGTGTGATGATGTTGGTGTCTAAAGTTTCACAGCTCAGCAGGAGAGACTCTATGCGCACCCACACACACACACACACACACACACACACACACACACACACACACACACACACACACACACACTGTAAGTCAGATAGCGTGTCACGTAGCATGTGTGCAATAAAGCGTGTCCGTGTAGTTGTGACACGTCTTCATGACGAATGTGTGCGACTGAAAGGTGACCACTTCCTGTGCGAGGCGCAAACAAAACTTTTACAAGAACAATACAACAATTGGCAATATTGTGATAAAAGTGGAAAAAGTGTATATGAGAAATGTCACCGTTTACAATAGTAATAATTTGACATAAAAAAGTCATTATTTTTTTCGAGAAAAAATTGCAATATTACAGAAACAGAAAGAATATGAGAAATTGTTTGCAATTTTATAAGAAAAAGTCGACACATTGTGAGAAAGCTTTTAGTTACCTTATTTTGTTTTGTTTTTTTTGAAGTTGTTTTTTAATCTTCATTATTTACTTCAAGTTATTACAGTATGTCTAAATACTTTTTTTTTAATTTTTATTAATTTTTGCTAAAAGGGGCTCATTTCAATTTCTTACCCACACTTGTTATTTCATATGTTGGCTAGAGGGGGAGCACTTTTAAAAGCGACACACAGTCAATGTGAACAATCCCTCCTTTTTGGGAGCAGCCTCATGTTGATGATGTCACCACAAATGAGACATTGTCTATTACATGCAATGTTATTACTGGGACCATCAGCACTTCTTCACACCTCCTCATGTGGAAGATACTTTTCCATGTCTCAAGAAGGATAGAAATACAAGAACACACACACGCACACACACACACGCACACACGCACACACACACACACACACACACACAAGTAGAAGCAGTCTGCCAAAGAATGTTTGATGAATGTAAAAGTCAATAAAGAATATATCAAAGTGCCAAAGCAAGTTTTAATCAGTCTTTTTTTGGGGGGTGGGGATGGGGGGGCAGATGAAATGAAAGTTGTGGTCCAGTTGGATCAGGGAGGAGCCTGAAGAGGAGGAGGAGGCGTGCTAACACCTTAAAGATGGCCGTGTGATTTAAGTGCCAGGGGGTTGGGGTTAATAGAGCCTGCAGCTAATTGCAGTGGTGGCATCTTTAAGTCCAGACCCCCCCTCCAAAAGACCTTGGACATGCTGACACAGGAGGAGCGCAAGGAGACAAGGAAAGGAAAGGAGGAAGGAGGAATGAGAAGCCAAGACACAGTGAGGAGAGAGGAAGCAAGGAGGCACAGGAAGGGAGCTCGTCGGGGGTCAAGGTTCACTTAGTTTTCATGGAAACAGCTGAAGGGGCGGGGCCTGAGTCGTGCAAGCCCCACCTCTCGTTTTGTCACGTGACCGACGTGTGAATGGCTGCTCTTCTCCTGCACTTCACTGCTGGCAAACAAAGCTGTTCCCCAGCTGTAATACACTTTTCCACCACTTGTGGCACTCATGACCATCTCAAACAGTCTGTCTCATTATTCTTATATTTTCATAACATACTTTCATTACTTTTGGGACCATGCGTGGACTTAGAAGCAGTTAAATGACACCTGTGTCGTGTCTGTATCGCTTTTACTGGCACTGAGGAACCCTGACGCATAAAACACTACAAATGCGCTGCCTTGCTTTACGGCATACGTCACTTCCCTTTTTCTTAACCTCTGCGTGCCGCCAGAAAACAAAAAGAAGTTCGACAAACCAACCAAAGAAATGAATTTTTTTTTCTGAGGAGACAAAAAAGAAAGAGGGAGCTTAAAAGGACAGTCCAGGATCAACATTGGCCCAGCTTTCACTCAGTGAGAGATGAGGAGGGATGTTGGCTCCACGCCGCCTTGGCCCTTTGTCCCTGCTAAACTGGGAAGTGAAGTTCAAGTACCAATGATTGTCATACCTTCCCATGCTCAAATCAAACTGATAATGCTAATGTTAGCGCAGGGAAATTGGACCAGCTTGATAGTTCGTAAAAACTCTCCCGATGGTCTTTCTTTGCTTCGGACCTGCATCCACCGCGGCATACATTCTTGCTAGCAGTGTCATTTTTGTAGCACCATCCCAGATCTTTTCTTGATGCTGTTTGCTATTTAACATCAGCGTAGCCACCAGAGACATAACATGCCAATGTCGCAGGGGGCATCATGTCACATGGACGCTTTATGCGCTAGTTTGAGGCTTTGTGCGCTAGTTTGAGGCTTTATGTGCTAGTTTGAGGCTTTGTGCGCTAGTTTGAGGCTTTGTGCGCTAGTTTGAGGCTTTGTGCGCTAGTTTGAGGCTTTGTGTGCTAGTTTGAGGCTTTGTGTGCTAGTTTGAGGCTTTGTGCGCTAGTTTGAGGCTTTGTGCGCTAGTTTGAGGCTTTGTGTGCTAGTTTGAGGCTTTGTGTGCTAGTTTGAGGCTTTGTGCGCTAGTTTGAGGCTTTGTGCGCTAGTTTGAGGCTTTGTGCGCTAGTTTGAGGCTTTGTGCGCTAGTTTGAGGCTTTATGCGCTAGTTTGAGGCTTTGTGCGCTAGTTTGAGGCTTTATGTGCTAGTTTGAGGCTTTGTGCGCTAGTTTGAGGCTTTATGCGCCAGTTTGAGGCTTTGTGTGCTAGTTTGAGGCTTTGTGTGCTAGTTTGAGGCTTTGTGCGCTAGTTTGAGGCTTTGTGCGCTAGTTTGAGGCTTTGTGCGCTAGTTTGAGGCTTTATGCGCTAGTTTGAGGCTTTATGCGCTAGTTTGAGGCTTTATGCGCTAGTTTGAGGCTTTATGCGCTAGTTTGAGGCTTTATGCGCTAGTCTGAGGCTTTATGCGCTAGTTTGAGGCTTTATGCGCTGGTTTGAGGCTTTGTGCGCAAGTTTAAGGCTTTGTGCGCCAGTTTGAGGCTTTGTGCGCCAGTTTGAGACTTTGTGCGCTAGTTTGAGGCTTTATGCGCTAGTTTGAGGCTTTATGCGCTAGTTTGAGGCTTTATGCGCTAGTTTGAGGCTTTATGCGCTGGTTTGAGGCTTTATGCGCTGGTTTGAGGCTTTGTGCGCTAGTTTGAGGCTTTATGTGCTAGTTTGAGGCTTTGTGCGCTAGTTTGAGGCTTTATGCGCCAGTTTGAGGCTTTGTGTGCTAGTTTGAGGCTTTGTGTGCTAGTTTGAGGCTTTGTGTGCTAGTTTGAGGCTTTATGTGCTAGTTTGAGGCTTTGTGCGCTAGTTTGAGGCTTTTTGCGCTAGTTTGAGGCTTTATGCGCTAGTCTGAGGCTTTATGCGCTAGTCTGAGGCTTTATGCGCTAGTCTGAGGCTTTATGCGCTAGTTTGAGGCTTTGTGCGCAAGTTTGAGGCTTTGTGCGCAAGTTTAAGGCTTTATGCGCCAGTTTGAGGCTTTGTGCGCCAGTTTGAGACTTTGTGCGCTAGTTTGAGGCTTTGTGCGCTAGTTTGAGGCTTTATGCGCTGGTTTGAGGCTTTATGTGCTAGTTTGAGGCTTTGTGTGCTAGTTTGAGGCTTTGTGTGCTAGTTTGAGGCTTTATGTGCTAGTTTGAGGCTTTGTGCGCTAGTTTGAGGCTTTTTGCACTAGTTTGAGGCTTTATGCGCTACTCTGAGGCTTTATGCGCTAGCTTGATGCTTTATGCGCAGGTTTGAGGCATTGTGCGCAAGTTTGAGGCTTTATGCGCTAGTTTGAGGCTTTGTGCGCCAGTTTGAGACTTTGTGCGCTAGTTTGAGGCTTTATGCGCTGGTTTGAGGCTTTATGCGCTGGTTTGAGGCTTTATGCGCTAGTTTGAGGCTTTATGCGCTAGTTTGAGGCTTTATGCGCTAGTTTTAGGCTTTGTGCGCCAGTTTGAGGCTTTGTGCGCCAGTTTGAGGCTTTGTGCGCCGGTTTGAGGCTTTATGCGCCGGTTTGAGGCCTTATGCGCTGGTTTGAGGCTTTATGCGCTGGTTTGAGGCTTTATGCGCTAGTTTGAGGCTTTGTGCGCCAGTTTGAGACTTTGTGCGCCAGTTTGAGGCTTTATGCGCCAGTTTGAGGCTTTATGCGCTAGTTTGAGGCTTTATGCGCTAGTTTTAGGCTTTGTGCGCTAGTTTGAGGCTTTATGCGCTAGTTTGAGGCTTTATGCGCTAGTTTGAGGCTTTGTGCGCCAGTTTGAGACTTTGTGCGCTAGTTTGAGGCTTTATGCGCTAGTTTGAGGCTTTATGCGCTAGTTTGAGGCTTTATGCGCTGGTTTGAGGCTTTATGCGCTAGTTTGAGGCTTTATGCGCTAGTTTTAGGCTTTGTGCGCCAGTTTGAGACTTTGTGCGCCAGTTTGAGGCTTTATGCGCCAGTTTGAGGCTTTATGCGCTAGTTTGAGGCTTTATGCGCTAATTTGAGGCTTTATGCGCTAGTTTGAGGCTTTGTGCGCCAGTATGAGACTTTGTGCGCTAGTTTGAGGCGTTATGCGCTAGTTTGAGGCTTTATGCGCTAGTTTGAGGCTTTATGCGCTAGTTTGAGGCTTTGTGCGCCAGTTTGAGACTTTGTGCGCTAGTTTGAGGCTTTATGCGCTAGTTTGAGGCTTTATGCGCTAGTTTGAGGCTTTATGCGCTGGTTTGAGGCTTTATGCGCTAGTTTGAGGCTTTATGCGCTAGTTTTAGGCTTTGTGCGCCAGTTTGAGGCTTTATGCGCTAGTTTGAGGCTTTATGCGCTGGTTTGAGGCTTTATGCGCTGGTTTGAGGCTTTATGCGCTAGTTTGAGGCTTTATGCGCTAGTTTTAGGCTTTGTGCGCCAGTTTGAGACTTTGTGCGCCAGTTTGAGGCTTTATGCGCTAGTTTGAGGCTTTATGCGCTAGTTTGAGGCTTTATGCGCTAATTTGAGGCTTTATGCGCTAGTTTGAGGCTTTGTGCGCCAGTTTGAGACTTTGTGCGCTAGTTTGAGGCTTTATGCGCTAGTTTGAGGCTTTATGCGCTAGTTTGAGGCTTTATGCGCTAGTCCTCATGGGAAATGTGCTCTTCTTCTATCGCTTGGCTCCGCTGGCGCCGCCAAAATCGACCAGAACTGAAAGTTCTTAAGAGGGGCTTTAAGTGCAAAAACGATGACTAAAATGGCAGAGCTATATATCGTATTTTGCAGTTGAGTTTAATTGGCAGAAGAAGTATATACTCTAGGGTTGTACGGTATATCAGTGTTAGTATACTACTGCGATACTAATGAATCATATTCGGTACTATACCGCCTCTAAAAAGGGCCTGTCTGCATACGTCAGCAGACTAATTAGTAGTCTTTGTTTGTTTACTTCCTCCTAGTATACAAGTTGTCTAGTATGTTCAACATTTAATTGAAGGACTAAATGACAATAATAAACATATGTTTCATGTACACTAAGATTTTGTGTTCAAATAAAGACAATAATGACTTTTTTGCGGTCCCCTTTATTTCCAAAAGTACAGAAAAGTATCAAAATACATTTTGATACTGGTACCAAAATATGGTATCGGGACAATACTTATATACTATTATTATTTGTTAATAATTTACTTTTACATTAATAAACATATGTTTGATGTACTCTAAGTTTTTGTGTTAAAATAAAGACAATATTGAACATTCTTTGCGGTCCCCTTTATTTATAAAAGTACCGAGAAGTACTAAAAAGAATCGAAATACATTTTGGTACCGGTACTGGTACCAAAATATTGGTATCAGGACAATATTAATATACTAATATACTATTATTATTTATTAATAATTTACTTAGAATGTATTGATATTAGCACTGTTTAAATATGTGTCCATTTATTTTTTATCAGTTTTTTGTGGTTACTTAGTTCTAATTTTTGTAATCAGCCTGACCTAAGCCTTGACAATAATCTTGGTGATGAACACATAAGTTAATAAAGTACCACACACACTTTATATTTCACCCATCACCTTGTTCCACCCCCTGGGAGGGGAGGTGAGGGGAGCAGGGAGCAGCAGCGGTGGCCGCGCTCGGGAATCATTTTGCTGATTTAACCCCCAATTCACATGCTGTTTTAATATCATTTGTCAAGGTTTATTCTGTTAAACTGTCAGTAGGTTAGATATGATCATTGATTGATATGGGATGGCGTGGCGCAGTGGGAGAGTGGCCGTGCAGAACCCGAGGGTCCCTGGTTCAATCCCCACCTAGTACCAACCTCGTCACGTCCGTTGTGTCCTGAGCAAGACAATTCACCCTTGCTCCTGATGGGTGCTGGTTGGCGCCTTGCATGGCAGCTCCCTCCATCAGTGTGTGAATGTGTGTGTGAATGGGTAAATGTGGAAGTAGTGTCAAAGCGCTTTGAGTACCTTGAAGGTAGAAAAGCGCTATACAAGTACAACCCATTTATCATTTATTTATGTATTTGTATCAAGTAGTGGTAATATTAGAGGGGGCCCCGGCCCCTGCTGTAGTAGGAACAAGGGGCCTTGAGTAGAGGTAATATTAGAGGGTCCCCGGCCCCTGCTGTAGTAGGAACAAGGGGCCTTGAGTAGTGGTAATATTAGAGGGGGCCCCGGCCCCTGCTGTAGTAGGAACAAGGGCCCTTGAGTAGTGGTAATATTAGAGGGGGTCCTGGCCCCTGCTGTAGTAGGAACAAGGGGCCTTGAGTAGTGGTAATATTAGAGGGGGCCCCGGCCCCTGCTGTAGTAGGAACAACGGGCCTTGAGTAGTGGTAATATTAGAGGGGCCCCGGCCCCTGCTGTAGTAGGAACAACGGGCCTTAAGTAGTGGTAATATTAGAGGGGGCCCCGGCCCCTGCTGTAGTAGGAACAACGGGCCTTAAGTAGTGGTAATATTAGAGGGGGCCCCAGCCCCGGCCCCTGCTGTAGTAGGAACAACGGGCCTTAAGTAGTGGTAATATTAGAGGGGGCCCCGGCCCCTGCTGTAGTAGGAACAAGGGGCCTTGAGTAGTGGTAATATTAGAGGGGGCCCCAGCCCCGGCCCCTGCTGTAGTAGGAACAAGGGGCCTTGAGTAGTGGTAATATTAGAGGGGGCCCCAGCCCCGGCCCCTGTTGTAGTAGGAACAAGGGGCTTTTGGGTGTGAAAGGTTAAGAAGTAGCGGAAGGAAGCGTGTCCACGGCATGGCGGCCATTGTTGGAGAGTGGCAGGAGGTTATGCAAATGAGATGCTAATGAGGCCAAACGTCAATGAGGAAAAGGAGTGTGGGAATGAGGAAGGAGGCGTCCATCTTTCCTCTTTCATCCCTTCTTTCCAAAAAGTAGCCGTTGACATGCTAATGAGGATGCGGCTTCTTGTCCCTTCTCACTTTGTTGCGTCTGCAAGGAGGCGTTGCTACGGCAACCTCACAAAAGCAGGGTGAAGAGGAGGACGTGGGAGGACGTCCTACACTACCCAGCAGCCCCGGCGACCGTTACCGGGGCGATGGAAGTCAGCTAACTTCCATCCCCGCAGTCAGACACAGTCGACACCCGCTCTGCTAACGAGCTGAGCGGCCCCTCCCTCGGTGGGGCGTGACCACCTGTCGGGCGAAAACCCCGCCCCTAGCGGAGCGGTCAAAGCGTCCAGTCAGCAACCCCCCCCCCCCAGACACCCCCACTTCGTCATTGTTTACTAGCTGTCACTTCCTAAATTGTTCTTGCAACGACCTGCGGGGGACATTGCTGTGTGTGTGTGTGTGCGTGTGTGTGTTCTTGTATTTCTATCCTTCTTGAGACATGGACAAGTATCTTCCACATGAGGAGGTGTGAAGAAGTGCTGATGGTCCCAGTAATAACATTGCATGTAATACACAATGTCTCATTTGTGGTGACATCATCAACATCAGGCTGCTCCCAAAAAGGAGGGATTGTTCACATTGACTGTGTGTCGCTTTTAAAAGTGCTCCCCCTCTGGCCAACATATGAAATAACAAGTGTGTGTAAGACATTGAAATGCACCCCCTTTGGCCAAAATGTATTCAAATAAATAAAATAAATATGCATATGGGAACATACTGTAATAACGAAGTAAAAAATGAAGATCAAAAACCAGTTACAAACTAAATATTTTTTTAAAATTTAAATAATAAAAAGCAGTCTTTTTCTCATGTGTCTACTTTTTTCTTATAAAATTGGGAAATATTTCTCATATGTTTTCTGTTTCTGTAATATTGCAAAAATGTTCTTGTAAAATTATAAATTAAATGTTTCCTGCAAAATGGTGACATTTGTTGTATTATATTCTGACTTTTATTACAATATTGTCAATTTCTTTCTTGTTGTTCTTGTAAAACAGAGACATTTTTTGGAGTGAAATGATGACTTTTGTCATCATTTTGCCAAGTAAAATTCTGATCATTATAATATTGCCAAGATTGAAAAATGTTCTTACTTCTGTCGAGTAAAATTACGACTCTTTTCATAAAATTGCCAAAATGTTCAGTTTTTCTTGTAAAAACGTGACTTATTTAGTGAAATTACAACTTTTTCAAGGGCAATGTTCAATTGTTCATGTAAAATTTTTACTTACGTTGAGTCAAATAGGACTTTTATTACAATACCATAAAATATATTAAAATATTATATTTTTCTTGTGAAAGTGTGTCCTTTTTCTTGAGGAATTCCAACTCATTTTTCACAACAATCTTTTTTCTATGTGCATAGTATGTAAATATTATTCATGTTGTAAATACACTTCTGCATATATCTAAAAAGGTGGTCCTAAAGAGGAAGGCAGGTCTCTAGCAGGTAACACGTACAGGAATGTATGTGTGTGTGTGTGTGTGTGTGTGTGTATGTGCGTGCGTGTGTGTGTGTGTGTGTGTGTGTGCGTGTGTGTGTGTATGTGCGTGCGTGTGTGTGTGTGTGTGTGTGTGTGTGTGTGTGTGTATGTGCGTGCGTGTGTGTGTGTGTGTGTGTGCGTGTGTGTGAATGAGAGTCAGAAAAAGTCCAACTTGGAGGACACGCCTTTGAAGAGCAACTCTCTTTAAGAATGAAGATTATTACCTTATAGACCCCCCCCCCCCTCCCAGCTGCACCCTTGAAAGGCGGCGCTGACCCGAGGACGTAAAGCGGGGTCCAAATGAATTGCTCTGCGGACCATTACGACCAGGAGCTGTCCTACCTGTGCTGAGTCAGCAGCTCCGCTCACTCCATCCGTCTAATGGACAGCGCCGGAATTTCATTAGCGGGAAGCCGCAGTGCACGTCTACTTTGTGTGTGTGTGTGTGTGTGTGTGTGTGTGTGCGTGCGTGCGTGCGTGTGTGTGTGTGTGTCTGTGTGCCCACACGGGACGACGACTCCTGCTGTCCTTCTGTGGAAACCCCGTCCATCAGCAGAACGTCTGTTTGCCCTACACACACACACACACACACACACACACACACGCACACGCACACGCACACGCACACGCACACGCACACGCACACGCACACTCACTTTCATGACGACATTCCTCCAGGTCAGGCTCCTTACAACCAGGACACGGTCATGGAATTCTTCCTCTTCAACAAGTCTAGTCTGCTCTTCAGGGTCATGACTCTGAAGAGCAGTCATGACCCTGAAGTAACAGAGTCATGACTCTGCTCCTCAGGGTGCATGGATCATGACCCTGCTCCTTTAGGGTCCTGACCCTCTAGTGGTGTCATGAATCCATTTGATGATCTTCTTCTTCCACTTGCTAGCACTCAAAGCTAACTGGTTCCAGGCCAGGGTTTGTAAATACAAAAGTTTGTATATTGAAGCAAATATTTCCCTAAGAGTCACTGTAAATATCAAGCATGTGTTCCAGCCTGGACTAACGTCCACATTTCAGTGAAAGTTAGTACACTTCAGGGCCAGCTAGACCTTCTCTGCTGGACTAAAAGGACCAAAAATCATCATCATAATTAAAGATGAATTATTTCTTCTTATTTACTTTCCTTAAGTATGTAGAAGTATTCATATTGTCTTCAGGTCATATTATGATCCTTCCTGTTTCTATCCAATCAGAATACAGCTAGCTTATGTTGCCATGCAGGACCAAATCTGCCCTCAGAATCCACAAAGTGTGTGCACTGTAAGTGAACGGCCACATACAGTTGATAGACAGTTGCCAGGGCCAATCAAATGAGAAGTTGTCAGTAAGGCTTTCTAGATGGCCTCACCTTCAGCGTGACATTCAGGCGTCCTGGGATTGGATACTCATCAGGAGCCTATCTCAGCTGCATTCGGTGAATTCTTTATTTATTTCACCTTGAATGTTTTTTTGCAATTGTAATTTTGACATAACATAAGATATCTTTTCATTGCTGATGCGGGTTTATTCAATGTTAAATGTACCTGAAAATAATCTGTTGTGTACACTGTTGATGTGATTCAATATGCAGTAGTGTGTAAATATATATATATATATATATATATATATATATATATATATATATATATATACACACACACACACACACACACACACACACACACACACACACACACACACACACACACACACACACACACACACACACACACACACACACACACACACACAGTTACTTTGCATGCAGTCAGTCAAATTCTTGAAGCCAATGTGGCCCCCCAGTCAAAGAGTTTGGACAGCCCTGTTCTAGAAGATTATGATTAATTCTTTATCCAAACAGGAAGTGATGAGCGTCCAAGCGAGAGCAGGGGAGGGCAGTGTCGACAACGCTGTGGCTACTTCCTGAGTGTTTTAAAGCACACATCACTTCTCCCATGTTTTCTCAGCACTCACATGGAGCGGACAAAAAGTGACAAATGCTGCAAAAAGGCTGCAAAAAGAAGCTAAAAAGCACACAAAGCAGCCCATTTGTGATGACTTCTTCTGCCTGAAAGGAGGCAGGAAATGGCCGCTCTTGGTTTGGTCTTTAGTTTCCTCTCTTGCTCCGTAGTTGAGAAGTGAGTCGGCCTGACCGTGGTCGCCAGCAGCACCTCCGAGCGCCGCGGCGAGAGAAAGACGTGAATAATTCAGTCGGCAGCTCGGCTAATTGTTGACTTGTCAATAATTAAGAGCGAACATGTGAGCGGCAGCTGCGCAACACAACAACACAACTAGACAACAAGCGGGTCTTTGTGTCTTTCACCTCCTGGACCGACGCCAAAGACTTGTCTGCCTTTCTCATCAATACACACACCAAACACATGCTCCGCCCCCACTCACAGCAGGAAACCAACTTTTATTGTGAAGGCAGCTTGGTGTGCTAACAACACACACACACAGCTTGTTGTTGTGTTTGTGTGACACCTGATGAATAGACATGTAGCTCACTGTGTGTGTGTGTGTGTGTGTGTGTGTGTGTGTGTGTGTGTGTGTGTGTGTGTGTGTGTGTGTACCACAATGTGCGAACATAGACACAAACACCATAGAGGAGCTCATCCTGTGACATCTAAAATGTTCTAGAATGTTGTCTGAATACCTGTCACCTGACATGACCCACAGTGTGTGTGTGTGTGTGTGTGTGTGTGTCTGAGAGATCAGCTCCCCTCTGAGCTCTTAATGAGATTTGCTCTCGTTAGCCGTGACCAGTCATCCCAAACTATACACAGGACTCCATCTGAGTGGAAAGCAGCATCCATCCATTTTCTACCGCTTATTCCCTTTGAGGTCGCCGGGGGTGCTGGAGCCTATCCCAGCTGAATTCGGGCGGAAGGCGGAGTACACCCTGGACAAGTCGCCACCTCATCGCAGGGCCAACACAGATAGACAGACAACATTCACACACTAGGGACCATTTAGTGTTGCCAATCAACCTATCCCCAGGTGCATGTCTTTGGAGGTGGGAGGGGCCTATCCCTAGGTGCATGTCTTTGGAGGTGGGAGGGGCCTATCCCCAGGTGCATGTCTTTGGAGGTGGGAGGGGCCTATCCCCAGGTGCATGTCTTTGGAGGTGGGAGGGGCCTATCCCCAGGTGCATGTCTTTGGAGGTGGGAGGGGCCTATCCCCAGGTGCATGTCTTTGGAGGTGGGAGGGGCCTATCCCCAGGTGCATGTCTTTGGAGGTGGGAGGGGCCTATCCCCAGGTGCATGTCTTTGGAGGTGGGAGGAAGCCGGAGTACCCGGAGGGAACCCACGCATTCACGGGGAGAACATGCAAACTCCACACAGAAATATCCCGAGCCTGGGATTGAACCCAGGACTGCAGGACCTTCGTATTGTGAGGCAGAAACACTAAACCCTCTGCCACCGTGCTGCCCTAGCAGCGAGCTCACCAACAATAGATGTCATGAACCTTTTTATTTTTTACACCAGTGACCAGAACTTCACCTTTCACACCTTTTCTTCTGTGCTGTGTGTGTGTGTGCGTGTGTGCTAATGCTAATGAGGGGTGAGACACTCAAACAGACACATTATAGAGGTCTTGACCTCTGACCTTCCAGCACGCGTTGTATGTCACCCCCAGTCAGCTCCTAAATCAGAGAGGTGGGGGTTATGTGACCTTTGACTCCAAGCTTGCCTCACACACACACACACACACACACACACACACACACACACACACACACACACACACACTTCTTGAGACCTGCCTCCCTCTTTAGGACCACCTTTCTAGATATATGCAGAAGTGTATTTACAACATGAATAATATTTACATACTATGCACATATAAAAAAGCTCGCTGTGAAAAATGAGTTGGAAATTCACAAGAAAAAGGTTATAATTTCACAAATAAATTTAAGAATTTTGGCAGTATTATAATAAAAGTTGTCATTTGAATCAACACAAATCAACATTTGGCAAGAAAAAGTGAACATTTATGCATTATTATGATAAAAGTTGCAATTTTACTCAGTCACAATTTTGTCCATCAATACAGTCAAATGTGTGCTTTTAACATGTGACTTGTGTGTAGTTAGTCAACATCTGCTTTTAACATGTGACTTGTGTGTAGTTAGTCAACATCTGCTTTTAACATGTGACCTGTGTGTAGTTAGTCAACATCTGCTTTTAACATGTGACCTGTGTGTAGTTAGTCAACATCTGCTTTTAACATGTGACCTGTGTGTAGTTAGTCAACATCTGCTTTTAACATGTGACCTGTGTGTAGTTAGTCAACATCTGCTTTTAACATGTGACCTGTGTGTAGTTAGTCAACATCTGCTTTTAACATGTGACCTGTGTGTAGTTAGTCAACATCTGCTTTTAACATGTGACCTGTGTGTAGTTAGTCAACATCTGCTTTTAACATGTGACCTGTGTGTAGTTAGTCAACATCTGCTTTTAACATGTGACCTGTGTGTAGTTAGTGATCAGAAGACATTACATCAGCAGGCGAGTCATGGATTGTGACACGGACACAACTGCCAGTCAAATCTGTTATTTGCTGCTAGTGAAGTGAAGTAAATTATATTTATATAGCGCTTTTTCTCCAGTGACTCAAAGCGCTTTACATAGTGAAAGCCAATATCTATTTTTCCATTTAAAGCAGTGTGGGTGGCACTGGGAGCAGGTGGGTCAGGTGTCTTGCCCAAGGACACAACGGAAGCGGGGATCGAACCTGGAACCCTCAAGTTGTTGGCACGTCCACTCTACCAACCGAGCTATACCGCCCCACCCATTGTGACACGGACACAACTGTCAGTCAAATGTGTCATTTGCTGCTCTTAGTGTTGACGTCCATTGTGTGTTTATGGCGATGTACAGTCGTGGTCAAAAGTTTACATACACTTTTTGTTTCATCTGACCACAGAACTTTCCTCCAGAAGCTCTCATCTTTGTCCATGTGATGTCAGAGGAAACAAAACCCAGTTTGGAGGAGAAAAGGTGAGGCCTTTAATCCCAGGAACACCATGCATATGGTCAAGCATGGTGGTGGTAGTATTATGTTCTGGGCCTGTTTTGCTGCCAATGGAACTGCTACTTTAAATGGGACAATGAAGAACGAGGATTAGCTCCAAATTGTTCAGGACAAGCTCAAATCCTTAGCCCGGAGGTTGGGTCTTGGGCGCAGTGTTACGGCACATGCACAGTCCCCCCCCCCCCCCCATCCTCCATCCCCCCGAGACCTGGTGAACACGGTGCAAAAGCTGACTCACCTGCGTGCACGAAGTAGGCCAGGTAGAGGTCCAGCTCTTTGACGGAGACGCCGATGTGGTGCGGCTGCACACACAGACTGGGGTTGGCGCACTGCGGCGACTTGACCAGGCGCTCGCCGTCCGTACTTTCCAGAGGGATTCCCTTGAAGAGGATGACCATGACCAGGTCCAGGCGCCACACCTTGTCCGCCTGGCGCAGGCAGTCGATGCGCCGCATCTTGCCCTTCTGGTCGGGGTTGGACAGCACGCAGCACGGCGCCTTCTTGGCCGTCACCGTCAGCACGAAGTCCTCGCGGAACTCGGGCCGGATGTCCTTGCGCAGCTTGGCCAGCAGGCGGGACGCCCACTTCTGCTTGACCTCCGCCTTCTCGCCCAGCAGCTCGTCCTTGACGGCGCGCTCCTCCTCCTTGGACATCCTCTTTTCGTGCTTCTTGAAGTACTTCCTCTTCCTGGCCTGCAGGTTGAACCAGGTGTAGGCGAAGGCGCGCACGTGCGGCAGCAGAGCCTCGATGAACGGATGGAACTCATCCTGCCAGACCACAACCACAACAACCTCCGTCACCGCCACACATACATACATTCAGAGCAATATATACACACATATATA
>NC_084636.1:783775-801275 GCF_033978795.1 Nerophis ophidion | reverse complement strand
TTGGAGTATTAATAGATGATAAAATGAACTGGAAATCTCATATACAAAACATACAACACATTTTGAGATGAAATTGTTGCAAATTATATTTTAGTTTTTAGTCATGACGTGTAGGAGGCCAGCCAACTTTCTGCTGCTGATGCTTTTATGCTCGCGACTGCTGGTGAGTAAAAGAACCACCCCCAGGACTTAATGAATCATTACACACTTCTTATTATGGGTCATTACACACTTTTTATTATGGGTCATTATACACTTCCTATTATGGGTCATTATACACTTTTTATTATGGGTCATTATACACTTTTTATTATGGGTCATTATACACTTCTCATTATGGGTCACTACACACTTCTTATTGTGGGTCATTGTACACTTCCTATTATGGGTCATTATACACTTCTTATTATGGGTCATTACACACTTCTTATTATGGGTCAATATACACTTTTTATTATGGGTCATTACACACTTCTTATTATGGGTCATTATACACTTCTTATTATGGGTCATTATACACTTCATATTATGGGTCATTATACACTTTTTATTATGGGTCATTATACACTTCTTATTATTAGTCATTATACACTTCTTATTATGGGTCATTACACACTTCTTATTATGGGTCATTATACACTTCTTATTATGGTCATTACACACTTATTATGGGTCATTATGCAATTCTTATTATGGGTCATTACACACTTCTTATTATGGGTCATTATAGACTTGTAATTATGGGTCATTATACACTTGTTATTATGGGTCATTATACACTTGTTATTATGGGTCATTATACACTTCTTATCATGGTCATTACACACTTATTATGGGTCATTATGCAATTCTTATTATGGGTCATTATACACTTCTTATTATGGTCATTACACACTTATTATGGGTCATTATGCAATTCTTATTATGGGTCATTACACACTTCTTATTATGGGTCATTATAGACTTGTAATTATGGGTCATTATACACTTGTTATTATGGGTCATTATACACTTGTTATTACGGGTCATTATACACTTCTTATCATGGTCATTACACACTTATTATGGGTCATTATGCAATTCTTATTATGGGTCATTACACACTTCTTATTATGGGTCATTATAGACTTGTTATTATGAGCTGTCAACCTTTGGGCGCCAAAAGATTGGATGCCTTTCTGGTTGCCGCGGTGATGATTGGACTCAGAATAGATTCAAAGTGATTGTTGTCATGTTTTCTTTTTTCTAATATTTCTAATACAACTTTTTCAGAACAGTTGAGAAAATGTCATTGAGATCACCTAAAAATGTCTTCTAAAAAACGGTTTCTTGTTGAGAAAATGTTTTTGAAAATTATGAATTGATTTGTAATCACGATTCGGATGTCAGTAGATTTTTTCCTACATTTATATTTCTTCATTTCTCCTGTGTTTATTTCCAAGTCTTTTGAGCTTGTTGACAAATTGTTTCTTTTACGTTTGGACTTCTTCAGCGGTTTCAAATAGTTGGAGAGCAGCTGCACGCTCTTCTTCAATCTGAGACCCCCTGAATACAAGACATTCTTCTTTAATGGAAGACCCCCACAATACAAGACATTGTTTCTTCTTGGAGGCGATCCAAGTCCAAGTCCAAGACCAAGTCCAAGTCCAAGTCCACGGCTCGCTCTCGCACACATCCTGCAGCCAGCACCACCTCTCGCTTCACCCAAGCCGCCTTATTGCTGCAGGACCACCCCGAACACCGCCACGACACACGTGTGTGTGTGTGTGTGTGTGTGTGTGTGTGTGTGTGTGTCCTCAGGCAGCAAGTAGAACACACACACACACACACACACACTAGTTGTAGAAGTGGGTGGGAGCAACATTCCAACATTCCTCGCACTATTTTGTGTTCCACGCTCCACTCCAAGCAGTCACACGTTCACAAACCTCCTCAAATGTCCACTCCAAGCAGTCACACGTTCACAAACCTCCTCAAATGTCCACTCCAAGCAGTCACACGTTCACAAACCTCCTCAAATGTCCACTCCAAGCAGTCACACGTTCACAAACCTCCTCAAATGTCCACTCCAACCAGTCACATGTTCACAAACCTCCTCAAATGTCCACTCCAAGCAGTCACACGTTCACAAACCTCCTCAAATGTCCACTCCAAGCAGTCACACGTTCACAAACCTCCTCAAATGTCCACTCCAACCAGTCACATGTTCACAAACCTCCTCAAATGTCCACTCCAAGCAGTCACACGTTCACAAACCTCCTCAAATGTCCACTCCAAGCAGTCACACGTTCACAAACCTCCTCAAATGTCCACTCCAAGCAGTCACACGTTCACAAACCTCCTCAAATGTCCACTCCAAGCAGTCACACGTTCACAAACCTCCTCAAATTTTCCAGTGATTTGTCACACTTTCTAAACAAGAGGGTCAAAGGTCAGGTTCTCACTTCCTGACTGGGTCACATGTTGCTGTGATGTCACAGCCAGCAGGAAGTGAAATATTATGTATTTCTAATTTTCTACATTTTGATCACTAAGCTGACCTGTCAAAGTCAGGTGTGGCCCACCACATTATTTCAGTTGGCCCACCATGGCCCTCTTTTTTTCATGTGGCCCGCCCTTCATTTAATATGACCCGCTTTATTTAATGTGAAACGCCACTTTAATGTGGCCCGCTTTATTTAATGTGAAACGCCACTTTAACGCGGCCCGCTTTATTTAATGTGAAACGCCACTTTAATGTGGCCCGCTTTATTTAATGTGAAACGCCACTTTAACGCGGCCCGCTTTATTTAATGTGAAACGCCACTTTAATGTGGCCCGCTTTATTTAATGTGAAACGCCACTTTAACGCGGCCCGCTTTATTTAATGTGAAACGCCACTTTAACGCGGCCCGCTTTATTTAATGTGAAACGCCACTTTAACGTGGCCCGCTTTATTTAATGTGAAACGCCACTTTAACGTGGCCCGCTTTATTTAATGTGAAACGCCACTTTAACGTGGCCCGCTTTATTTAATGTGAAACGCCACTTTAACGTGGCCCGCTTTATTTAATGTGAAACGCCACTTTAACGTGGCCCGCTTTATTTAATGTGAAACGCCACTTTAACGTGGCCCGCTTTATTTAATGTGAAACGCCACTTTAACGTGGCCCGCTTTATTTAATGTGAAACGCCACTTTAACGTGGCCCGCTTTATTTAATGTGAAACGCCACTTTAACGTGGCCCGCTTTATTTAATGTGAAACGCCACTTTAACGCGGCCCGCTTTATTTAATGTGAAACGCCACTTTAACGCGGCCCGCTTTATTTAATGTGAAACGCCACTTTAACGTGGCCCGCTTTATTTAATGTGAAACGCCACTTTAATGTGGCCCGCTTTATTTAATGTGAAACGCCACTTTAACGTGGCCCGCTTTATTTAATGTGAAACGCCACTTTAATGTGGCCCGCTTTATTTAATGTGAAACGCCACTTTAACGTGGCCCGCTTTATTTAATGTGAAACGCCACTTTAACGTGGCCCGCTTTATTTAATGTGAAACGCCACTTTAACGTGGCCCGCTTTATTTAATGTGAAACGCCACTTTAACGTGGCCCGCCATTTAAATTAATGAGGGTCATAGTTTTATTTAATGTGGACCGTCGCAATTTTTTTTTAATTTTTTATTTAAAATTGCCTGATTTATTTCATGTGGCCAGCTGCTTTATTTAATGTGGACCGCCGCAATTTTTAAAAAATGTTTTATTTAAAATTGCTTGCTTTATTTCATGTGGATCGCCGCAATTTTAATTTATTATTATTTTTTTTTCCAATTGCCTGCTTTATTTCATTTGGCCTGCTGTTTTACTAAATGTGCCCCAACGCTTTATTTAATGTGGCCCGCCCTCTGCTTTATTTAATGTGGCCCGCCCTCTGCTTTATTTAATGTGGCCCGTCCTCTGCTTTATTTAATGTGGCCCGTCCTCTGCTTTATTTAATGTGGACCGCCGCAATTTAAAAAATGTTTGTACATTTTTTTATTTAAAATTGCATTCTTAATTTAATGTGGCCCACTGTTTTACTTAACGTGACTCAACACTTTATTTAGTGTGGCCCACCACAATTTAAAATGGCACGACACATCATTATTTTATTTTATTTTACTTATTTGTTATATTTTTACTCTCTCTCTCTCTAGGTGGTCCTCAGACGAGCCTTCCATTGTTGCTTCCAGTCATCCTGATTCACATTTGCCCAGTTCCTATTATATGTGTACACTCACTATTATATGTGTACACTCACTATTATATGTGTACACTCACTATTATATGTGTACACTCACTATTATATGAGTACACTCACTATTATATGAGTACACTCACTATTATATGTGTACACTCACTATTATACGTGTACACTCACTATTATATGTGTACACTCACTATTATACGTGTACACTCACTATTATACGTGTACACTCACTATTATATGTGTACACTCACTATTATATGTGCACACTCACTATTATATGTGTACACTCACTATTATACGTGTACACTCACTATTATATGTGTACACTCACTATTATATGTGTACACTCACTATTATATGTGTACACTCACTATTATACGTGTACACTCACTATTATATGTGCACACTCACTATTATATGTGTACACTCACTATTATACGTGTACACTCACTATTATACGTGTACACTCACTATTATACGTGTACACTCACTATTATATGTGTACACTCACTATTATACGTGTACACTCACTATTATATGTGTACACTCACTATTATATGTGTACACTCACTATTATATGTGTACACTCACTATTATATGTGTACACTCACTATTATATGTGTACACTCACTATTATATGTGTACACTCACTATTATATGAGTACACTCACTATTATATGAGTACACTCACTATTATATGTGTACACTCACTATTATACGTGTACACTCACTATTATATGTGTACACTCACTATTATACGTGTACACTCACTATTATACGTGTACACTCACTATTATATGTGTACACTCACTATTATATGTGCACACTCACTATTATATGTGTACACTCACTATTATACGTGTACACTCACTATTATATGTGTACACTCACTATTATATGTGTACACTCACTATTATATGTGTACACTCACTATTATACGTGTACACTCACTATTATATGTGCACACTCACTATTATATGTGTACACTCACTATTATACGTGTACACTCACTATTATACGTGTACACTCACTATTATACGTGTACACTCACTATTATATGTGTACACTCACTATTATATGTGTACACTCACTATTATACGTGTACACTCACTATTATACGTGTACACTCACTATTATACGTGTACACTCACTATTATATGAGTACACTCACTATTATATGAGTACACTCACTATTATACGTGTACACTCACTATTATATGTGTACACTCACTATTATACGTGTACACTCACTATTATATGTGTACACTCACTATTATACTTGTACACTCACTATTATATGTGCACACTCACTATTATATGTGTACACTCACTATTATACGTGTACACTCACTATTATACGTGTACACTCACTATTATACGTGTACACTCACTATTATATGTGTACACTCACTATTATATGTGTACACTCACTATTATACGTGTACACTCACTATTATACGTGTACACTCACTATTATACGTGTACACTCACTATTATATGTGTACACTCACTATTATACGTCTGCACTCACTATTATGCATGTACATTCACTATTATACGTGTAAACTCACTACCATGCGCTTACACTCACTATTATATGAGTACTCTCACTATTATATGAGTACACTCACTATTATATGAGTACACTCACTATTATATGTGTACACTCACTATTATATGAGTACACTCACTATTATATGAGTACACTCACTATTATATGTGTACACTCACTATTATATGAGTACACTCACTATCATATGAGTACACTCACTATTATATGTGTACACTCACTATTATATGAGTACACTCACTATTATACGTGTACACTCACTATTATACGTGTACACTCACTATTATATGTGTACACTCACTATTATATGTGTACACTCACTATTATACGTGTACACTCACTATTATACGTGTACACTCACTATTATACGTGTACACTCACTATTATACGTGTACACTCACTATTATACGTGTACACTCACTATTATATGTGTACACTCACTATTATACGTGTACACTCACTATTATACGTGTACACTCACTATTATACGTGTACACTCACTATTATATGTGTACACTCACTATTATACGTGTACACTCACTATTATACGTGTACACTCACTATTATACGTGTACACTCACTATTATATGTGTACACTCACTATTATACGTCTGCACTCACTATTATGCATGTACATTCACTATTATACGTGTAAACTCACTACCATGCGCTTACACTCACTATTATATGAGTACTCTCACTATTATATGAGTACACTCACTATTATATGAGTACACTCACTATTATATGTGTACACTCACTATTATATGAGTACACTCACTATTATATGAGTACACTCACTATTATATGTGTACACTCACTATTATATGAGTACACTCACTATCATATGAGTACACTCACTATTATATGTGTACACTCACTATTATATGAGTACACTCACTATTATATGTGTACACTCACTATTATATGAGTACACTCACTATCATATGAGTACACTCAATATTATATGTGTACACTCACTATTATATGAGTACACTCACTATTATATGAGTACACTCACTATTATATGTGTACACTCACTATTATATGAGTACACTCACTATCATATGAGTACACTCACTATTATATGTGTACACTCACTATTATATGAGTACACTCACTATTATATGAGTACACTCACTATTATATGTGTACACTCACTATTATATGAGTACACTCACTATCATATGAGTACACTCACTATTATATGAGTACACTCACTATTATATGAGTACACTCACTATTCTATGCGTACACTCACTATTATATGTGTACACTCACTATTATATGAGTACACTCACTATTCTATGCGTACACTCACTATTATATGTGTACACTCACTATTATATGAGTACACTCACTATTATATGTGTACACTCACTATTATATGAGTACACTCACTATTATATGAGTACACTCACTATTATATGAGTACACTCACTATTATATGTGTACACTCACTATTATATGTGTACACTCACTATTATATGTGTACACTCACTATTATATGAGTACACTCACTATTATATGTGTACACTCACTATTACAAGTGTACACTCACTATTATATGTGTACACTCACTATTATATGTGTACACTCACTATTATATGTGTACACTCACTATTATATGTGTACACTCACTATTATATGAGTACACTCACTATTATATGTGTACACTCACTATTACAAGTGTACACTCACTATTATATGTGTACACTCACTATTATATGTGTACACTCACTATTATATGTGTACACTCACTATTATATGAGTACACTCACTATTATATGTGTACACTCACTATTACAAGTGTACACTCACGAGTACATGCAGCCCCCTGAGGCAGCCGTGATCAGAACGTGGTCATCGAAAAAAAATGAGTTTGACACCTGAATCTAGAAAGTTGTAAAATGATTGAAAACAAAGCACTTGCAAGCTTCTAGAAGACAAAATACCTGTAATATTAATATTAATAGTGGGGGGGGCCTCTTCGCCCATAGAACACACACACACACACACACACACACACACACACACACACACACACACACACACACACACACACACACACACACACACACACACAACACGCACACGCTTACGCGCACACACAAACACACACACACACACACATACACACAAACACGCACACACGCACACACATACTCACTTGCGTGTGCGCGCACATGCGCACATGCGCACGCGCACGCACACACACTTATTTGGAGAGCATCAGACTTTTAAGTGCAAAAAATTTCAAAAAAGAGGACTAACAATGTTCATAATTTGTATTAAATTTTAATCATAAAGTTAATTATGTATTTGAATATTCTTCCACTAAAAGTAATTGTTCCCTTAGAATCTAGACAAAAAGTTAATTTAGGAATTGATCCGAATATAAATCATGTACACGATCATAGAAACACCAAGTAATCATTTTTTAATTTAAAAAGATAACTAATATATATATTTTTTTACATACGTTGAATGAATTTGTCTTTGCTTTGTTTCGCTTTTTTATTTTTATTTCCACGGGCTGATCCCCACGTCACGTCACTCCCCGCATTAATGATCACCTAATTAGTGGCATTAGGAGCCAGCGTCTTCATGCAGATTATTCCCAATGAACATCCTGATTTGTAGTCTCATTCCAAGTGGACTCGCCATCCCAGCCTTTTTACACTTTTACTTGGGCTAAAATGTTCAAATGAAATACAAGTAACGTCACGCACATATTTACATTTTTCATTCTACAATTGTATCATTTTTAAGTCTACAATTGCATCATTTTTAAGTCTATGATTGCATTATTTTTAAGTCTACAATTGGATTATTATTAATGAGTGCAAATAAGAGAAAGTAAGCTGACCGTTGACCCTGCGCGCGCACCCGAGGACACTTCCATGTGCGCGCACGGCCAGGTTGACACGCACGCGCAGCAGGGCAAAAGTTGGACGCAAAGTTGACGCGCGCGTCCGTTTGGTGCGCGTGCGTGCACGAGAACTTGGGCGAAGTGAGGAAGAAGCGCGTGCACGTACCTGCGTGAGACATAGAGGAGAGTACATGTCTGGTCCGCGGTGCGCGTGCTCGTGCGTGCGTGAGAAAGACAGCGTGGGGGGGGGGGGGGGGGGTTGCCCCCCGAACTTCTCACATGTCCAAGTTGGGCTGAACTTTGACCTCACACGCGCCCGGCGGACCTGTTAGAGGCCCGCATGTCAGCTCCGGGACATCCAGAAGAAAAAGTCCCGCTAGAGAAGTGCAAAGTGCCGCGGAGGAGGACGGCGAGTCCGCTGAAGCGTCACCGGCCGGAGCTCCGCGATGTCCCGAACCGGCATGTCACAACCCCGGAGCGGGCTTGAGGGGGCTTGAGGGGGCTTGAGGGGGCTTGAGGGGGCCGGGGGGAGGAAAGGCAGCCGGGATCGCTGCGCTTCCGCTCGGCCGTCTCGCCTCTGAGCGCCCGCTGACTGCGCGGAGGATTTATAGGAGGAGCGCCGCCTCCTCAACGCCGGTCATGCTGCTCCTCTGCTGCTCCTCTGCTGCTCCTCTGCTGCTCCTCTGCTGCTCCTCTGCTGCTCCTCTGCCCGCTGACTGACTGACTCACTAACTGACTGACCGGGACCGACACCGACACCGACACCGACGCCGGGACCTCCGCTCCCCGCCAGAGGACAGTGCGAGTGCGCGCTCCCGCAGCCCAGCCGATCACACACGGACTATCGATCGAGGCGCGTGCGCGCGTGTGAGTGCATTAAGTGATTGTGGCCTCGCTGCTCAACTTGGACAACAACTCAAGTGCTGGAGGGAGGTCTGGGTTCTTGATGTCATCACTCTTGGTGACCTGTGACCTCTGGTGCATCTTACAGTCCACCTGGACTCAGGTGATGCTCACTTCCTGTTTGTGTCATGTGACATGTTTACTCCTGTGTCACCTCGCACCTACTTCCTGTTAGATGGCGACCTGTCGCTTGGACGCCATGGCATCCGTGATGTCTAACCAAGGATGTTGGCCAGCTTTTCAAACTAAGAGCATGCGTACGTGTGGCAGTAGACAAACAAAGGAGAAGAAGAGTTGACGGTGCGACGCCCACCCGACACTGTAATAAAAATATTACAATAAAAGTCGTCATTTTACTCAACGCAAGTCAAAATGTGGCAATAAAAAGTGAACATTTGTGCAATATTATGATCCAAGTTGGAATTCTACTCATTAACAGTCGCAAGCTGGAAATGTTGGCAATTTCATGAAAAGAGTCGACAAAAGTCACCATTTTAGAAGAACAAAATGTTATGATAATAATCTGAATTATACACTGCGTAAAAGATTACAGCGTCCACCTGGACTCAGGTGATGCTCACTTCCTGTTTGTGTCATGTGACAATGTTTACTCCTGTGGTCAGACGCCTCCCGCTCACTTCCTGTTTGTGTCATGTGACAATGTTTACTCCTGTGGTCAGACGCCTCCTGCTCACTTCCTGTTTGTGTCATGTGACAATGTTTACTCCTGTGGTCAGACGCCTCCCGCTCACTTCCTGTTTGTGTCATGTGACAATGTTTACTCCTGTGGTCAGACGCCTCCCGCTCACTTCCTGTTTGAAACCTTGCCCAGCAACACAAGATGGCAACCTGTCGCTTCGACGCCATCGGCGACCGTGACGGCCGATCAAGTCGCAAGTTGGCGAGCTTTTCAAATTAAGAGCGTGCGTACGTGGCAGCAGACAAACAAACAAAGGAGGAGAAGAGTTGACGGTGCGACTCCCGCATGGAGCAGTCACACGTCAGCTGCACAGTGAAAAAGTGAGCATGCATGTTGCCATGGAGACGGGCTGATGTTGGCAGCCGTTTGGGCAAAAAGACAACCAAAGTGTGTGTGTGTGCATGTGTGTGTGTGTGTGTGCATGTGTGTGTGTGTGTGTGTGTGTGTGTGTGCGAGAGACGGGGGATGGGCTCCACCTGCTCCCACTGAGGCGCTGCCAGGCTGGACCCACGCCAACAGAACCAGCGGGCCTGAAGCCTCGCCAAGCTCGCTCGCCCAGAGAGAGAGAGAAGAAACAAGGGCGAGGAGGAGGAGGAAGAAAATAAGGTCAGAAAGCAGGAAACAAAAACAAGTCCAAAAGTAAAGAAGAAAAACTTAAGAAGAAAGAGGATGAGTGACAGCTCAGCACAAGTTAGCATGGAGGCTAAAGCTGCTTGCTGGACCGCCACCAGAACTTCTCAGAACCACAAACACAAATCCACTTCAGGCAGAGCCCACTGCCCTGTGTGTGTGTACAGGCGTGTGTGTGTGTGTACATGCGTGTGTGTAAGTGTGTGTGTGTGTATGTGTGTGTACAGGCGTGTGTGTGTGTGTACATGCGTGTGTGTAAGTGTGTGTGTGTGTACAGGCGTGTGTGTAAGTGTGTGTGTGTGTACATGCGTGTGTGTGTGTATGTGTGTGTACATGCGTGTGTGTGTGTACGTGCGTGTGTGTGTGTACATGCGTGTGTGTGTGTGTGTACATGCGTGTGTGTAAGTGTGTGTGTGTGTACATGCGTGTGTGTAAGTGTGTGTGTGTGTACATGCGTGTGTACAGGCGTGTGTGTGTGTACATGCGTGTGTGTGTGTGTGTACGTGCGTGTGTGTGTGTGTACATGCGTGTGTGTGTGTTTGTGTGTGTGTTTGTGTGCGTGTATGTGTATACATGCATGTGTGTGTGTTTGTGTGTGTGTGTGTGTGTGTGTGTATACATGCGTGTGTGTGTGTGTCTGTGCGTCTGTGTGTGCGCGTGCAGGTGTGTGTGTGTGCCTGTGCGTGTGTGCCTGTGCGTATGTGTGTGTGTGCGTGTGTGTGGTTAAGGATGAAACAGGAAGCAGTTGTGTGGTGAAGTGATGAGCAGATGGCCTGGCAGAACATGGGGAGAGGCCGGAACCCCTCTCCCCCCTCCCCCCCAGACTGAATTTCATTGATGAGAGAAAGTCTGTGTGTGTGTGTGTGTGTGTGTGTGTGTGTGTGTGTGTGTGTGACATATGTGCACAAAGATGGGGTGAGCAGCAGCCAATAGGAAGACAGCGTGTCACACTGTCTCCATATGTATCCCACTTATTCAAACGGACTTCATGGAAGATGACCTTTGAACCTTTCAAAAAAAAGAATCATGTTCCTAACTTGACTGGAACCTTGGAAGTGGAACCCCCCCCCCCCAAAAAAAACTAACTTGAGTGGAACATTAGAAGTGGAACCCCCCCAAAAAGTAACTTGAGTGGAACCTTCACTGGCTGCTCTCTCCCCTCCCTGGATGAAGTGTAGAGTGCCAGGTGCCTGAAAACATGATAGAGGACACATCTCACCCTGGACATCAACTTCTGGAAGTGATGTCCTCAGGCAGGAGAGACAAGGTGCCTGAAAACATGATAGAGGACACATCTCACCCTGGACATCAACTTCTGGAAGTGATGTCCTCAGGCAGGAGAGACAAGGTGCCTGAAAACATGATAGAGGACACATCTCACCCTGGACATCAACTTCTGGAAGTGATGTCCTCAGGCAGGAGAGACAAGGTGCCTGAAAACATGATAGAGGACACATCTCACCCTGGACATCAACTTCTGGAAGTGATGTCCTCAGGCAGGAGAGACAAGACAATAAAACCCTTTTAAAAACACTTTTTACCTGAGATCAATAATGTCAGTGAACACACGATAATAACAATTAGGACTGTGCATGTGAGCTGTGTGCTTGCTGTTTTGATGAATGTGATGTATTTGTATCTATGTATGTTCTCATAGTTTTATTTATCTTTGTTCTTAAGGTTTTAAGTATGATTTTGCACTGAATTAGTTTGCATACAATTTTGTTGTACAAATGTACAATGACAATAAAGATATATTCTATTCTATTCTATTCTATTCAATTCTTGGAAGTGGAACCCCCCCAAAAACTAACTTGATTGGAACAATGGAAGTGGAACCCCCAAAAACTAACTTGATTGGAACATTGGAAGAAGAACCCCACAAAAAACTAATTTGAGTGGAACCTTGGAAGTGGAGCCCCCCAAAAACTGATTTGATTGGAATATTGGAAGTGGAACCCCCCAAAAAACTAAGTAAAGTGGAACCTTGGAGGTGGAACCCCTCCCCCCGAAAACTAACTTCAGTGGAACATTGGAAGTGAAACGCCCCAAAAGACTAACTTGAGTGGAACCTTGGAAGTGGAACCCCAAAACTGACTTGAGTGCAACTTTGGAAGTGGAACCCCCCAAAAAACTAAATGGAACCTTGGAGGTGGAACCCCTCCCCCCGAAAACTAACTTCAGTGGAACATTGGAAGTGAAACGCCCCAAAAAACTAAGTTGAGTGGAACCTTGGAGGTGGAACCCCCCCCCCCCCCCATAAAAAACTAACTTGAGTGGAACTTTGGAAGTGGAACCCCTGCAAAAACTAACTTGAGTGGAACATTGGAAGTGGAACCCCCCCCCCCCCCCAAAAAAAATAACTTGAGTGGAGTGCAACCTTGGAAGTGGAACCCCGCCAAAAACTAATTAGAGTGGAACCTTGGAAGTGGAACACCCCCCCCCCCCCCCCTCCAAAACTAAGTTGAGTGGAACCTTGGAAGTGGAACTCCCTCAAAACTAACTTGAGTGGAACCTTGGAAGTGGAACCCCCCAAAAAACTAAGTTGAGCGGAACCTTGAAAGTGGAACCCCTCCTCCCCCATAAAAAATCAACTTGAGTGGAACATTGGAAGTGGAACCCCTGCAAAAACTAACTTGAGTGGAACATTGGAAGTGGAACCCCCCCCCCCCAAAAAAAACTTGAGTGGAGTGGAACCTTGGAAGTGGAATCCCGCCAAAAACTAATTAGAGTGGAACCTTGGAAGTTGAACCCCCCCAAAAAACTAAGTAAAGTGGAACCTTGGAAGTGGAACCCCCTCATACAAAGTGTGTGTCACTTTTGTGAAGAAGCCCTGGGAGGGACTTCAGGTCAGCCTCCAACCAAAAGGAAAAGTGTGACAATGAAATCCTTATTCACACGCACACTTTTACTAGTAACTCTCTTTTTACACTAAATAAACATTTGATGGCGGCCACAGTTTGACCCCGGAACGTTTTTTTTTTGTTTTTTATTTCTACTTTATAAGAACCATTGTTTACAAACACTTCATAAATTGCCAGCTAGCGCCGGTCATGTGACCTGATGCACATTAACTAGGCTGGTGATGACACCACACACACACACACACACACACACACACACACACACACACACACACACACACACACACAAATAGTAACAGACGTGCAGTCACTCCCCAAACACAACTGAAAGCAATAGAGGACACCTGCCAGATGTTCACGTAAAAACAACGTGCACACACAGCTGGAGACACACACACATACACACACATACACACACACACACACACACACGCACATACACATGAACAGGCACACACACACACACGTGCACACTAAAGCAGTGTTTTGTAACCATAGGGCCATTGTTGGGCGGGCAAAAAAGAAACAAGGTGGTGTTCCTCAGCTGTGGTGCGTGAACACTGTATAGTATACAGTCTATACTATACACTGTATACTATACACTCTATACTATACAGTGTATACTATACAGTGTATAGTATACAGTGTATAGTATACAGTCTATAGTATAGAGTGTATAGTATAGAGTGTATAGTATACAGTGTATAGTATACAGTGTATAGTATAGAGTGTATAGTATAGAGTGTATAGTATAGAGTGTATAGTATACAGTGTATAGTATACAGTGTATAGTATAGAGTGTATAGTATAGAGTGTATAGTATACAGTGTATAGTATACACTGTATACTATACACTGTATAGTATAGACTGTATACTATACACTGTATACTATACACTGTATACTATACACTGTATACTATACACTGTATACTATACACTCTATACTATACAGTGTATAGTATAGAGTGTATAGTATACAGTGTATAGTATACAGTGTATAGTATACAGTCTATACTATACAGTGTATAGTATACAGTGTATACTATACACTCTATACTATACACTCTATACTATACAGTGTATAGTATAGAGTGTATAGTATACAGTGTATAGTATACAGTCTATACTACACTGTATACTATACACTGTATACTATACACTCTATACTATACACTCTATACTATACACTGTATACTATACACTGTATACTATACAGTGTATAGTATAGAGTGTATAGTATACAGTGTATAGTATACAGTCTATACTACACTGTATACTATACACTGTATACTATACACTCTATACTATACACTCTATACTATACACTGTATACTATACACTGTATACTATACACTCTATACTATACACTCTATACTATACACTGTATACTATACACTGTATACTATACACTGTATACTATACACTGTATACTATACACTCTATACTATACACTCTATACTATACACTGTATACTATACACTCTATACTATACACTCTATACTATACACTCTATACTATACACTGTATACTATACACTCTATACTATACAGTGTATACTATACACTGTATACTATACACTCTATACTATACACTCTATACTATACAGTGTATACTATACACTGTATACTATACACTGTATACTATACAGTGTATAGTATACAGTGTATAGGCTGCAGTGGAAGTCAGTTGTAATTCAGTGTTTCACCACCTGTGGCAGTCACCACAATATCAAGGAAAGAGAAGAAGACTGGAGCTGAAGTCACAGAGAAGTTTCTTTCTTTAGAGCAAACGAGGTATTGTATTTTTATAATTTAATTTATTTGTGAGTGTTTATTGATGTAAATTGAAAGTCTGATGTAGTGTATTGTAAGTTGTCACGGCGTGGATGTTGCATACAGCAGGAAGGACTCAATTAAGGTGGTTTGAGCAGAAAGAAGTGGATGTCCTGTGTTGGCGTGCATGAAGAGGATCTACACACATGTTCTCATGTCATGTGACAAGAGGATCTACACACATGTTCTCATGTCATGTGACAAGAGGATCTACACACATGTTCTCATGTCACGTGACAAGAGGATCTACACACATGTTCTCATGTCATGTGACAAGAGGATCTACACACATGTTCTCATGTCATGTGACAAGAGGATCTACACACATGTTCTCATGTCATGTGACAAGAGGATCTACACACATGTTCTCATGTCACGTGACAAGAGGATCTACACACATGTTCTCATGTCATGTGACAAGAGGATCTACACACATGTTCTCATGTCATGTGACAAGAGGATCTACACACATGTTCTCATGTCATGTGACAAGAGGATCTACACACATGTTCTCATGTCATGTGACAAGAGGATCTACACACATGTTCTCATGTCACGTGACAAGAGGATCTACACACATGTTCTCATGTCACGTGACAAGAGGATCTACACACATGTTCTCATGTCACGTGACAAGAGGATCTACACACATGTTCTCATGTCATGTGACAAGAGGATCTACACACATGTTCTCATGTCATGTGACAAGAGGATCTACACACATGTTCTCATGTCACGTGACAAGAGGATCTACACACATGTTCTCATGTCATGTGACAAGAGGATCTACACACATGTTCTCATGTCATGTGACAAGAGGATCTACACACATGTTCTCATGTCATGTGACAAGAGGATCTACACACATGTTCTCATGTCATGTGACAAGAGGATCTACACACATGTTCTCATGTCATGTGACAAGAGGATCTACACACATGTTCTCATGTCATGTGACAAGAGGATCTACACACATGTTCTCATGTCATGTGACAAGAGGATCTACACACATGTTCTCATGTCATGTGACAAGAGGATCTACACACATGTTCTCATGTCATGTGACAAGAGGATCTACACACATGTTCTCATGTCATGTGACAAGAGGATCTACACACATGTTCTCATGTCATGTGACAAGAGGATCTACACACATGTTCTCATGTCATGTGACAAGAGGATCTACACACATGTTCTCATGTCATGTGACAAGAGGATCTACACACATGTTCTCATGTCATGTGACAAGAGGATCTACACACATGTTCTCATGTCACGTGACAAGAGGATCTACACACATGTTCTCATGTCACGTGACAAGAGGATCTACACACATGTTCTCATGTCATGTGACAAGAGGATCTACACACATGTTCTCATGTCATGTGACAAGAGGATCTACACACATGTTCTCATGTCATGTGACAAGAGGATCTACACACATGTTCTCATGTCATGTGACAAGAGGATCTACACACATGTTCTCATGTCATGTGACAAGAGGATCTACACACATGTTCTCATGTCATGTGACAAGAGGATCTACACACATGTTCTCATGTCATGTGACAAGAGGATCTACACACATGTTCTCATGTCATGTGACAAGAGGATCTACACACATGTTCTCATGTCATGTGACAAGAGGATCTACACACATGTTCTCATGTCATGTGACAAGAGGATCTACACACATGTTCTCATGTCATGTGACAAGAGGATCTACACACATGTTCTCATGTCACGTGACAAGAGGATCTACACACATGTTCTCATGTCATGTGACAAGAGGATCTACACACATGTTCTCATGTCATGTGACAAGAGGATCTACACACATGTTCTCATGTCATGTGACAAGAGGATTTACACACATGTTCTCATGTCATGTGACAAGA
>NC_084636.1:760070-783755 GCF_033978795.1 Nerophis ophidion | reverse complement strand
TCTTATATTTTCATAACATACTTTCATTACTTTTGGGACCATGCGTGGACTTAGAAGCAGTTGAATGACACCTGTGTCGTGTCTGTATCGCTTTTACTGGCACTGAGGAACCCTGACGCATAAAACACTACAAATGCGCTGCCTTGCTTTACGGCATACGTCACTTCCCTTTTTCTTAACCTCTGCGTGCCGCCAGAAAACAAAAAGAAGTTCGACAAACCAACCAAAGAAATGAATTTTTTTTTCTGAGGAGACAAAAAAGAAAGAGGGAGCTTAAAAGGACAGTCCAGGATCAACATTGGCCCAGCTTTCACTCACTGAGAGATGAGGAGGGATGTTGGCTCCACGCCGCCTTGGCCCTTTGTCCCTGCTAAACTGGGAAGTGAAGTTCAAGTACCAATGATTGTCATACTTTCCCATGCTCAAATCAAACTGATAATGCTAATGTTAGCGCAGGGAAATTGGACCAGCTTGATAGTTCGTACAAACTCTCCCGATGGTCTTTCTTTGCTTCGGACCTGCATCCACCGCGGCATACATTCTTGCTAGCAGTGTCATTTTTGTAGCACCATCCCAGATCTTTTCTTGATGCTGTTTGCTATTTAACATCAGCGTAGCCACCAGAGACATAACATGCCAATGTCGCAGGGGGCATCATGTCACATGGACGCTTTATGCGCTAGTTTGAGGCTTTGTGCGCTAGTTTGAGGCTTTATGCGCCAGTTTGAGGCTTTGTGTGCTAGTTTGAGGCTTTGTGTGCTAGTTTGAGGCTTTGTGTGCTAGTTTGAGGCTTTGTGTGCTAATTTGAGGCTTTGTGTGCTAGTTTGAGGCTTTATGTGCTAGTTTGAGGCTTTGTGCGCTAGTTTGAGGCTTTTTGCACTAGTTTGAGGCTTTATGCGCTACTCTGAGGCTTTATGCGCTAGCTTGATGCTTTATGCGCAGGTTTGAGGCTTTGTGCGCAAGTTTAAGGCTTTGTGCGCCAGTTTGAGACTTTGTGCGCTAGTTTGAGGCTTTATGCGCTAGTTTGAGGCTTTGTGCGCCAGTTTGAGACTTTGTGCGCTAGTTTGAGGCTTTATGCGCTAGTTTTAGGCTTTATGCGCTGGTTTGAGGCTTTATGTGCTAGTTTGAGGCTTTATGCGCTAGTTTTAGGCTTTATGCGCTAGTTTTAGGCTTTATGCGCTAGTTTGAGGCTTTGTGCGCCAGTTTGAGACTTTGTGCGCCAGTTTGAGGCTTTATGCGCTAGTTTGAGGCTTTGTGCGCCAGTTTGAGACTTTGTGCGCTAGTTTGAGGCTTTATGCGCTAGTTTTAGGCTTTATGCGCTGGTTTGAGGCTTTATGCGCTAGTTTGAGGCTTTATGCGCTAGTTTTAGGCTTTGTGCGCCAGTTTGAGACTTTGTGCGCCAGTTTGAGGCTTTATGCGCTAGTTTGAGGCTTTATGCGCTGGTTTGAGGCTTTATGCGCTGGTTTGAGGCTTTATGCGCTGGTTTGAGGCTTTATGCGCTAGTTTGAGGCTTTATGCGCTAGTTTGAGGCTTTATGCGCCAGTTTTAGGCTTTGTGCGCCAGTTTGAGGCTTTATGCGCCAGTTTGAGGCTTTATGCGCTAGTTTGAGGCTTTATGCGCTAATTTGAGGCTTTATGCGCTAGTTTGAGGCTTTGTGCGCCAGTTTGAGACTTTGTGCGCTAGTTTGAGGCTTTATGCGCTAGTTTGAGGCTTTATGCGCTAGTTTGAGGCTTTATGCGCTAGTTTGAGGCTTTATGCGCTGGTTTGAGGCTTTATGCGCTGGTTTGAGGCTTTATGCGCTAGTGTGAGGCTTTATGCGCTAGTTTGAGGCTTTATGCGCTAGTTTGAGGCTTTATGCGCCAGTTTTAGGCTTTGTGCGCCAGTTTGAGGCTTTATGCGCCAGTTTGAGGCTTTATGCGCTAGTTTGAGGCTTTATGCGCTAATTTGAGGCTTTGTGCGCTAGTTTGAGGCTTTGTGCGCCAGTTTGAGACTTTGTGCGCCAGTTTGAGGCTTTATGCGCTAGTTTGAGGCTTTATGCGCTAATTTAAGGCTTTATGCGCTAGTTTGAGGCTTTGTGCGCCAGTTTGAGGCTTTGTGCGCCAGTTTGAGGCTTTATGCGCTAGTTTGAGGCTTTATGCGCTAATTTGAGGCTTTGTGCGCTAGTTTGAGGCTTTGTGCGCCAGTTTGAGACTTTGTGCGCCAGTTTGAGGCTTTATGCGCTAGTTTGAGGCTTTATGCGCTAATTTAAGGCTTTATGCGCTAGTTTGAGGCTTTGTGCGCCAGTTTGAGGCTTTATGCGCTAGTTTGAGGCTTTATGCGCTAGTTTGAGGCTTTATGCGCTAATTTGAGGCTTTATGCGCTAGTTTGAGGCTTTGTGCGCCAGTTTGAGACTTTGTGCGCCAGTTTGAGGCTTTATGCGCCAGTTTGAGGCTTTATGCGCTAGTTTGAGGCTTTATGCGCTAGTTTGAGGCTTTATGCGCTAGTTTGAGGCTTTATGCGCTGGTTTGAGGCTTTATGCGCTAGTTTGAGGCTTTATGCGCTAGTTTGAGGCTTTATGCGCTAGTTTGAGGCTTTATGCGCTAATTTGAGGCTTTATGCGCTAATTTGAGGCTTTATGCGCTAGTTTGAGGCTTTGTGCGCCAGTTTGAGACTTTGTGCGCTAGTTTGAGGCTTTATGCGCTAGTTTTAGGCTTTATGCGCTAATTTGAGGCTTTATGCGCTAGTTTGAGGCTTTGTGCGCCAGTTTGAGACTTTGTGCGCTAGTTTGAGGCTTTATGCGCTAGTTTGAGGCTTTATGCGCTAGTTTGAGGCTTTATGCGCTAGTTTGAGGCTTTATGCGCTGGTTTGAGGCTTTGTGCGCTAGTTTGAGGCTTTGTGCGCTAGTTTGAGGCTTTGTGCGCCAGTTTGAGACTTTGTGCGCTAGTTTGAGGCTTTATGCGCTAGTTTGAGGCTTTATGCGCTAATTTGAGGCTTTATGCGCTAGTTTGAGGCTTTGTGCGCCAGTTTGAGACTTTGTGCGCTAGTTTGAGGCTTTATGCGCTAGTTTGAGGCTTCATGCGCTAGTTTGAGGCTTTATGCGCTAGTTTGAGGCTTTATGCGCTAGTTTGAGGCTTTATGCGCTAGTCCTCATGGGAAATGTGCTCTTCTTCTATCGCTTGGCTCCGCTGGCGCCGCCAAAATCGACCAGAACTGAAAGTTCTTAAGAGGGGCTTTAAGTGCAAAAATGATGACTAAAATGGCGGAGCTATATATCGTATTTTGCAGTTGAGTTTAATTGGCAGAAGAAGTATATACTCTAGGGTTGTACGGTATATCAGTGTTAGTATACTACTGCGATACTAATGAATCATATTCGGTACTATACCGCCTCTAAAAAGGGCCTGTCTGCATACGTCAGCAGACTAATTAGTAGTCTTTGTTTGTTTACTTCCTCCTAAAATACAAGTTGTCTAGTATGTTCAACATTTAATTGAAGGACTAAATGACAATAATAAACATATGTTTCATGTACACTAAGATTTTGTGTTCAAATAAAGACAATAATGACTTTTTTGCGGTCCCCTTTATTTCCAAAAGTACAGAAAAGTATCAAAATACATTTTGATACTGGTACCAAAATATGGTATCGGGACAATACTTATATACGATTATTATTTGTTAATAATTTACTTTTACATTAATAAACATATGTTTGATGTACTCTAAGTTTTTGTGTTAAAATAAAGACAATATTGAACATTCTTTGCGGTCCCCTTTATTTATAAAAGTACCGAGAAGTACTAAAAAGAATCGAAATACATTTTGGTACCGGTACTGGTACCAAAATATTGGTATCAGGACAATATTAATATACTAATATACTATTATTATTTGTTAATAATTTACTTAGAATGTATTGATATTAGCACTGTTTAAATATGTGTCCATTTATTTTTTATCAGTTTTTTGTGGTTACTTAGTTCTAATTTTTGTAATCAGCCTGACCTAAGCCTTGACAATAATCTTGGTGATGAACACATAAGTTAATAAAGTACCACACACACTTTATATTTCACCCATCACCTTGTTCCACCCCCTGGGAGGGGAGGTGAGGGGAGCAGGGAGCAGCAGCGGTGGCCGCGCTCGGGAATCATTTTGCTGATTTAACCCGCAATTCACATGCTGTTTTAATATCATTTGTCAAGATTTATTCTGTTAAACTGTCAGTAAATTAGATATGATCATTGATTGATATGGGATGGCGTGGCGCAGTGGAAGAGTGGCCGTGCAGAACCCGAGGGTCCCTGGTTCAATCCCCACCTAGTACCAACCTCGTCACGTCCGTTGTGTCCTGAGCAAGACAATTCACCCTTGCTCCTGATGGGTGCTGGTTGGCGCCTTGCATGGCAGCTCCCTCTATCAGTGTGTGAATGTGTGTGTGAATGTGGAAGTAGTGTCAAAGCGCTTTGAGTACCTTGAAGGTAGAAAAGCGCTATACAAGTACAACCCATTTATCGTTTATTTATGTATTTGTATCAAGTAGTGGTAATATTAGAGGAGGCCCCGGCCCCTGCTGTAGTAGGAACAAGGGGCCTTAAGTAGTGGTAATATTAGAGGGTCCCCGGCCCCTGCTGTAGTAGGAACAAGGGGCCTTAAGTAGTGGTAATATTAGAGGGTCCCCGGCCCCTGCTGTAGTAGGAACAACGGGCCTTAAGTAGTGGTAATATTAGAGGGGGCCCCGGCCCCTGCTGTAGTAGGAACAAGGGCCCTTGAGTAGTGGTAATATTAGAGGGGGCCCTGGCCCCTGCTGTAGTAGGAACAAGGGGCCTTGAGTAGTGGTAATATTAGAGGGGGCCCTGGCCCCTGCAGTAGTAGGAACAAGGGGCCTTAAGTAGTGGTAATATTAGAGGGGGCCCCGGCCCCTGCTGTAGTAGGAACAAGGGGCCTTAAGTAGTGGTAATATTAGAGGGGGCCCTGGCCCCTGCTGTAGTAGGAACAAGGGGCCTTGAGTAGTGGTAATATTAGAGGGGGCCCCAGCCCCTGCTGTAGTAGGAACAAGGGGCCTTGAGTAGTGGTAATATTAGAGGGGGCCCCGGCCCCTGCTGTAGTAGGAACAACGGGCCTTAAGTAGTGGTAATATTAGAGTGGGCCCCGGCCCCTGCTGTAGTAGGAACAAGGGGCCTTGAGTAGTGGTAATATTAGAGGGGGCCCCGGCCCCTGCTGTAGTAGGAACAAGGGGCCTTGAGTAGTGGTAATATTAGAGGGGGCCCCAGCCCCGGCCCCTGTTGTAGTAGGAACAAGGGGCTTTGGGGTGTGAAAGGTTAAGAAGTAGCGGAAGGAAGCGTGTCCACGGCATGGCGGCCATTGTTGGAGAGTGGCAGGAGGTTATGCAAATGAGATGCTAATGAGGCCAAACGTCAATGAGGAAAAGGAGTGTGGGAATGAGGAAGGAGGCGTCCATCTTTCCTCTTTCATCCCTTCTTTCCAAAAAGTAGCCGTTGACATGCTAATGAGGATGCGGCTTCTTGTCCCTTCTCACTTTGTTGCGTCTGCAAGGAGGCGTTGCTACGGCAACCTCACAAAAGCAGGGTGAAGAGGAGGACGTGGGAGGACGTCCTACACTACCCAGCAGCCCCGGCGACCGTTACCGGGGCGATGGAAGTCAGCTAACTTCCATCCCCGCAGTCAGACACAGTCGACACCCGCTCTGCTAACGAGCTGAGCGGCCCCTCCCTCGGTGGGGCGTGACCACCTGTCGGGCGAAAACCCCGCCCCTAGCGGAGCGGTCAAAGCGTCCAGTCAGCAACCCCCCCCCCCCAGACACCCCCACTTCGTCATTGTTTACTAGCTGTCACTTCCTAAATTGTTCTTGCAACGACCTGCGGGGGACATTGCTGTGTGTGTGTGTGTTCTTGTATTTCTATCCTTCTTGAGACATGGACAAGTATCTTCCACATGAGGAGGTGTGAAGAAGTGCTGATGGTCCCAGTAATAACATTGCATGTAATACACAATGTCTCATTTGTGGTGACATCATCAACATCAGGCTGCTCCCAAAAAGGAGGATTGTTCACATTGACTGTGTGTCGCTTTTAAAAGTGCTCCCCCTCTGGCCAACATATGAAATAACAAGTGTGTGTAAGACATTGAAATGCACCCCCTTTGGCCAAAATGTATTCAAATAAATAAAATAAATATGCATATGGGAACATACTGTAATAACGAAGTAAAAAATGAAGATCAAAAACCAGTTACAAACTAAATATTTTTTTTAAATTTAAATAATAAAAAGCAGTCTTTTTCTCATGTGTCTACTTTTTTCTTATAAAATTGGGAAATATTTCTCATATGTTTTCTGTTTCTGTAATATTGCAAAAATGTTCTTGTAAAATTATAAATTAAATGTTTCCTGCAAAATGGTGACATTTGTTGTATTATATTCTGACTTTTATCACAATATTGTCAATTTCTTTCTTGTTGTTCTTGTAAAACAGTGAAATTTTTTTGGAGCGAAATGATGACTTTTGTCATCATTTTGCCAAGTAAAATTCTGATCATTATTATAATATTGCCAAGATTGAAAAATGTTCTTACTTCTGTCGAGTAAAATTACAACTCTTTTCATAAAATTGCCAAAATGTTCAGTTTTTCTTGTAAAAACGTGACTTATTGAGTGAAATTACAACTTTTTCAAGGGCAATGTTCAATTTTTCATGTAAAATTTTTACTTACATTGAGTCAAATAGGACTTTTATTACAATACCATAAAATATATTAAAATATTATATTTTTCTTGTGAAAGTGTGTCCTTTTTCTTGAGGAATTCCAACTCATTTTTCACAACAATCTTTTTTCTATGTGCATAGTATGTAAATATTATTCATGTTGTAAATACACTTCTGCATATATCTAAAAAGGTGGTCCTAAAGAGGAAGGCAGGTCTCTAGCAGGTAACACGTACAGGAATGTATGTGTGTGTGTGTGTGTGTGTATGTGCGTGCGTGTGTGTGTGCGTGCGTGCGTGCGTGTGTGTGAATGAGAGTCAGAAAAAGTCCAACTTGGAGGACACGCCTTTGAAGAGCAACTCTCTTTAAGAATGAAGATTATTACCTTATAGACCCCCCCCCCCCCCCCCCCCCAGCTGCACCCTTGAAAAGGCGGCGCTGACCCGAGGACGTAAAGCGGGGTCCAAATGAATTGCTCTGCGGACCATTACGACCAGGAGCTGTCCTACCTGTGCTGAGTCAGCAGCTCCGCTCACTCCATCCGTCTAATGGACAGCGCCGGAATTTCATTAGCGGGAAGCCGCAGTGCACGTCTACTTTGTGTGTGTGTGTGCGTGCGTGCGTGTGTGCGTGTGTGTCTGTGTGCCCACACGGGACGACGACTCCTGCTGTCCTTCTGTGGAAACCCCGTCCATCAGCAGAACGTCTGTTTGCCCTACACACACACACACACACACACACACACACACACACACACACACACACACACACACACACACGCATACGCACACGCATACGCACACGCATACGCACACGCACACACACACACACATGCACACGCACACTCACTTTCATGACGACATTCCTCCAGGTCAGGCTCCTTACAACCAGGACACGGTCATGGAATTCTTCCTCTTCAACAAGTCTAGTCTGCTCTTCAGAGTCATGACTCTGAAGAGCAGTCATGACCCTGAAGTAACAGAGTCATGACTCTGCTCCTCAGGGTGCATGGATCATGACCCTGCTCCTTTAGGGTCCTGACCCTCTAGTGGTGTCATGAATCCATTTGATGATCTTCTTCTTCCACTTGCTAGCACTCAAAGCTAACTGGTTCCAGGCCAGGGTTTGTAAATACAAAAGTTTGTATATTGAAGCAAAGATTTCCCTAAGAGTCACTGTAAATATCAAGCATGTGTTCCAGCCTGGACTAACGTCCACATTTCAGTAAAGTTTTGTACACTTCAGGGCCAGCTAGACCTTCTCTGCTGGACTAAAATGACCAAAAATCATCATCATAATTAAAGATGAATTATTTCTTCTTATTTACTTTCCCTAAGTATGTAGAAGTATTCATATTGTCTTCAGGTCATATTATGATCCTTCCTGTTTCTATCCAATCAGAATACAGCTAGCTTATGTTGCCATGCAGGACCAAATCTGCCCTCAGAATCCACAAAGTGTGTGCACTGTAAGTGAACGGCCACATACAGTTGATAGACAGTTGCCAGGGCCAATCAAATGAGAAGTTGTCAGTAAGGCTTTCTAGATGGCCTCACCTTCAGCGTGACATTCAGGCGTCCTGGGATTGGATACTCATCAGGAGCCTATCTCAGCTGCATTCGGTGAATTCTTTATTTATTTCACCTTGAATGTTTTTTTGCAATTGTAATTTTGACATCATAACATAAGATATCTTTTCATTGCTGATGCGGGTTTATTCAATGTTAAATGTACCAGGAAATAACCTGTTGTGTACACTGTTGATGTGATTCAATATGCAGTAGTGTGTAAATATATATATATATATACACACACACACACACACACACACACACACACACACACACAGTTACTTTGCATGCAGTCAGTCAAATTCTTGAAGCCAATGTGGCCCCCCAGTCAAAGAGTTTGGACAGCCCTGTTCTAGAAGATTATGATTAATTCTTTATCCAAACAGGAAGTGATGAGCGTCCAAGCGAGAGCAGGGGAGGGCAGTGTCGACAACGCTGTGGCTACTTCCTGAGTGTTTTAAAGCACACATCACTTCTCCCATGTTTTCTCAGCACTCACATGGAGCGAACAAAAAGTGACAAATGCTGCAAAAAGGCTGCAAAAAGAAGCTAAAAAGCACACAAAGCAGCCCATTTGTGATGACTTCTGCCTGAAAGGAGGCAGGAAATGGCCGCTCTTGGTTTGGTCTTTAGTTTCCTCTCTTGCTCCGTAGTTGAGAAGTGAGTCGGCCTGATCGTGGTCGCCAGCAGCACCTCCGAGCGCCGCGGCGAGAGAAAGACGTGAATAATTCAGTCGGCAGCTCGGCTAATTGTTGACTTGTCAATAATTAAGAGCGAACATGTGAGCGGCAGCTGCGCAACACAACAACACAACTAGACAACAAGCGGGTCTTTGTGTCTTTCACCTCCTGGACCGGCGCCAAAGACTTGTCTGCCTTTCTCATCAATACACACACCGAACACATGCTCCGCCCCCACTCACAGCAGGAAACCAACTTTTATTGTGAAGGCAGCTTGGTGTGCTAACAACACACACACACAGCTTGTTGTTGTGTTTGTGTGACACCTGATGAATAGACATGTAGCTCACTGTGTGTGTGTGTGTGTGTGTGTGTGTGTGTGTACCACAATGTGCGAACATAGACACAAACACCATAGAGGAGCTCATCCTGTGACATCTAAAATGTTCTAGAATGTTGTCTGAATACCTGTCACCTGACATGACCCACAGTGTGTGTGTGTGTGTGTGTGTGTGTGTGTGTCTGAGAGATCAGCTCCCCTCTGAGCTCTTAATGAGATTTGCTCTCGTTAGCCGTGACCAGTCATCCCAAACTATACACAGGACTCCATCTGAGTGGAAAGCAGCATCCATCCATTTTCTACCGCTTATTCCCTTTGAGGTCGCCGGGGGTGCTGGAGCCTATCCCAGCTGAATTCGGGCGGAAGGCGGAGTACACCCTGGACAAGTCGCCACCTCATCGCAGGGCCAACACAGATAGACAGACAACATTCACACACTAGGACCATTTAGTGTTGCCAATCAACCTATCCCCAGGTGCATGGCTTTGGAGGTGGGAGGGGCCTATCCCCAGGTGCATGTCTTTGGAGGTGGGGGAGGCCTATCCCTAGTGCATGTCTTTGGAGGTGGGAGGGGCCTACCCCCAGGTGCATGTCTTTGGAGGTGGGAGGGGCCTATCCCAGGTGCATGTCTTTGGAGGTGGGAGGGGCCTATCCCCAGGTGCATGTCTTTGGAGGTGGGAGGGGCCTATCCCCAGGTGCATGTCTTTGGAGGTGGGAGGGGCCTATCCCCAGGTGCATGTCTTTGGAGGTGGGAGGGGCCTATCCCCAGGTGCATGTCTTTGGAGGTGGGAGGAAGCCGGAGTACCCGGAGGGAACCCACGCATTCACGGGGAGAACATGCAAACTCCACACAGAAATATCCCGAGCCTGGGATTGAACCCAGGACTGCAGGACCTTCGTATTGTGAGGCAGAAACACTAAACCCTCTGCCACCGTGCTGCCCTAGCAGCGAGCTCACCAACAATAGATGTCATGAACCTTTTTATTTTTTACACCAGTGACCAGAACTTCACCTTTCACACCTTTTCTTCTGTGCTGTGTGTGTGTGTGCGTGTGTGCTAATGCTAATGAGGGGTGAGACACTCAAACAGACACATTATAGAGGTCTTGACCTCTGACCTTCCAGCACGCGTTGTATGTCACCCCCAGTCAGCTCCTAAATCAGAGAGGTGGGGGCTATGTGACCTTTGACTCCAAGCTTGCCTCACACACACACACACACACACTTCTTGAGACCTGCCTCCCTCTTTAGGACCACCTTTCTAGATATATGCAGAAGTGTATTTACAACATGAATAATATGACACACACACACACACACACACACACACACACACACACACACACACACACACACACTTCTTGAGACCTGCCTCCCTCTTTAGGACCACCTTTCTAGATATATGCAGAAGTGTATTTACAACATGAATAATATGACACACACACACACACACACACACACACACACACACACACTTCTTGAGACCTGCCTCCCTCTTTAGGACCACCTTTCTAGATATATGCAGAAGTGTATTTACAACATGAATAATATTTACATACTATGCACATATAAGAAAGCTCGCTGTGAAAAATGAGTTGGAAATTCACAAGAAAAAGGTTATAATTTCACAAATAAATTTAAGAATTTTGGCAGTATTATAATAAAAGTTGTCATTTGAATCAACACAAATCAACATTTGGCAAGAAAAAGTGAACATTTATGCATTATTATGATAAAAGTTGCAATTTTACTCAGTCACAATTTTGTCCATCAATACAGTCAAATGTGTGCTTTTAACATGTGACCTGTGTGTAGTTAGTCAACATCTGCTTTTAACATGTGACCTGTGTGTAGTTAGTCAACATCTGCTTTTAACATGTGACCTGTGTGTAGTTAGTCAACATCTGCTTTTAACATGTGACCTGTGTGTAGTTAGTCAACATCTGCTTTTAACATGTGACCTGTGTGTAGTTAGTCAACATCTGCTTTTAACATGTGACCTGTGTGTAGTTAGTCAACATCTGCTTTTAACATGTGACCTGTGTGTAGTTAGTCAACATCTGCTTTTAACATGTGACCTGTGTGTAGTTAGTCAACATCTGCTTTTAACATGTGACCTGTGTGTAGTTAGTCAACATCTGCTTTTAACATGTGACCTGTGTGTGGTTAGTCAACATCTGCTTTTAACATGTGACCTGTGTGTAGTTAGTCAACATCTGCTTTTAACATGTGACCTGTGTGTAGTTAGTCAACATCTGCTTTTAACATGTGACCTGTGTGTAGTTAGTCAACATCTGCTTTTAACATGTGACCTGTGTGTAGTTAGTCAACATCTGCTTTTAACATGTGACCTGTGTGTAGTTAGTCAACATCTGCTTTTAACATGTGACCTGTGTGTAGTTAGTCAACATCTGCTTTTAACATGTGACCTGTGTGTGATTAGTGATCAGAAGACATTACATCAGCAGGCGAGTCATGGATTGTGACACGGACACAACTGCCAGTCAAATCTGTTATTTGCTGCTAATGAAGTGAAGTAAATTATATTTATATAGCGCTTTTTCTCCAGTGACTCAAAGCGCTTTACATAGTGAAAGCCAATATCTATTTTTCCATTTAAAGCAGTGTGGGTGGCACTGGGAGCAGGTGGGTCAAGTGTCTTGCCCAAGGACACAACGGAAGCGGGGATCGAACCTGGAACCCTCAAGTTGTTGGCACGTCCACTCTACCAACCGAGCTATACCGCCCCACCCATTGTGACACGGACACAACTGTCAGTCAAATGTGTCATTTGCTGCTCTTAGTGTTGACGTCCATTGTGTGTTTATGGCGATGTACAGTCGTGGTCAAAAGTTTACATACACTTTTTGTTTCATCTGACCACAGAACTTTCCTCCAGAAGCTCTCATCTTTGTCCATGTGATGTCAGAGGAAACAAAACCCAGTTTGGAGGAGAAAAGGTGAGGCCTTTAATCCCAGGAACACCAATCATATGGTCAAGCATGGTGGTGGTAGTATTATGTTCTGGGCCTGTTTTGCTGCCAATGGAACTGCTGCTTTAAATGGGACAATGAAGAACGAGGATTAGCTCTAAATTGTTCAGGACAAGCTCAAATCCTTAGCCCGGAGGTTGGGTCTTGGGCGCAGTGTTACGGCACATGCACAGTCCCCCCCCCCCCCCCATCCTCCATCCCCCCGAGACCTGGTGAACACGGTGCAGAAGCTGACTCACCTGCGTGCACGAAGTAGGCCAGGTAGAGGTCCAGCTCTTTGACGGAGACGCCGATGTGGTGCGGCTGCACACACAGACTGGGGTTGGCGCACTGCGGCGACTTGACCAGGCGCTCGCCGTCCGTACTTTCCAGAGGGATTCCCTTGAAGAGGATGACCATGACCAGGTCCAGGCGCCACACCTTGTCCGCCTGGCGCAGGCAGTCGATGCGCCGCATCTTGCCCTTCTGGTCGGGGTTGGACAGCACGCAGCACGGCGCCTTCTTGGCCGTCACAGTCAGCACGAAGTCCTCGCGGAACTCGGGCCGGATGTCCTTGCGCAGCTTGGCCAGCAGGCGGGACGCCCACTTCTGCTTGACCTCCGCCTTCTCGCCCAGCAGCTCGTCCTTGACGGCGCGCTCCTCCTCCTTGGACATCCTCTTTTCGTGCTTCTTGAAGTACTTCCTCTTCCTGGCCTGCAGGTTGAACCAGGTGTAGGCGAAGGCGCGCACGTGCGGCAGCAGAGCCTCGATGAACGGATGGAACTCATCCTGCCAGACCACAACCACAACAACCTCCGTCACCGCCACACATACATACATTCAGAGCAATATATACATTCATTGAAATATATACACACACATATACATACATTCAGAGCAATATATACACACATATATACATACACATACATACATTCATAGAAATATATACATATACACAATGTTTATATGTATGTATGTGTATATATGCCTAATACACATATATAAAAGTGTATATATACACATATATAAAAGTGTATATATACACATATATAACCTTTATACATGTATATATATATATATATATATATATATACACATACATATATACACATACATATATACAATATATATACTATATATACACATTTATATATACAAATATACATATATATATATACTTATACACATATATATACGTATACTGTACATATAAATATACATATATGTATATGTATAAATATTCGGGGTGTAACGGTACACAAAAATTTCGGTTCGGTACGTACCTCGGTTTGGAGGTCACGGTTCGGTTCATTTTCGGTACAGTAAGAAAACAACAAAATATAATTTTTTGGGTTGTTTATTTGCCAAATTTGTAAACACTGGCTTTATCCTTTTGTCAGGGGTATTTGTTGACGAACCCCAGGATGCAGAGAAGGAGGCAGGCATTGAATGGGAAAACATGGTTTTAATTTAAAGTACTAGAAGTAGAACAAAGAAAGGGTAGAAACAAAAAGCGCGCACATGGGCGGAATAACAAACTCTTTAGCATAGACGCTAGCAAGAAACAAAAAATGACCTAGCGTGGAAGCTAGCGGGTAGCAAACGGGAAAAACAGGAAATGGCTAATGCTAACAGAAACAGCTTACCGCTACGACGACCAGGACAAAATGTAGCACGACAGGTAGTAGCTGTAACAAAACGACACGACAATACAAATGACAATACAAATGATCCAGCCCTGACTGGAGGAACAAAGCCGGTAAATTAGGAGCTGGCCGATTGACGTCAGGTGTGACCAGATGCCAATCAGCCGGACACAGGACACAGGGAGACAAACAGGAAGCTGAACCAAAATAAGAGCACTAGACAGGAACTAAGGACAGGAAATACTAAACACACAGAGGAGAAACTAAAACACAAACAAACTGTCAGTTGCAACTCTGACACCTTTTAACACTGGGAACACTACCATAATTCTGCCCACGTTAATCCACATTAAACTGCCTCAAATTGTTGCTTTGGTTAAATAAAATGAAAAAACCTTTCTTCTACATATAAAAAGTGCAACATTAAACAGTTTCCATTGAAACTGTTTAATGTCAACTCATCATGCTTAATTTATTACAGCATTTGGGAAGCCTGTAGTTGACTTTTATTATGTAAATGTTGTATTTTTATCAACATGTGATAGCAGGGACCATGCTATTCAAAACTAGGCTGCTACATTACTAATGATTCATGTAACTATAGCTGAAAAATAGTACAATAGAAATAGGAGAGACTATTCATCCCTAAACACAATGGAGTTCAATGAAATAACAGACGGACAGGGCTTTGCTGCCCCTAACACACACACACACACACACACGCACACACACATATACATATATATATATATATATATATATATATATATATATATATATATATATATATATATACACATATATATATTAGGGGTGTGGGAAAAAAATCGATTCGAATACGAATTGCGATTCTCACGTTGTGCAATTCAGAATCGATTTTCTTTTTTTTTTTAAACCGATTTTTTTAAATTATTCATTTATTTATTTTGTAAAAACATTTTTTTAATCAATCCAACAAACCACTACACAACAATAACATAACAATGCAATCCAATTCCAAAAGCTGAGCCAGCAACACTCAGAACTGCAATAAACAGAACAATTGAGAGGAGACACAAACACCACACACAACAAACCAAAAGTAGTGAATATTATCAACAACAGTATCAATATTAGTTATGATTTCAGCATAGCAGTGATTAAAAATCCCTCATTGACATTATCATTAGACATTTATAAAAATAATAAAAAGAACAATAGTGTCACAGTGGCTTACACTTGCATGGCATCTCATAAGCTGGACAACACACTGTGTCCAATGTTTGCACAAAGATAAAATAAGTCATATTTTTGCTTCCTTTAATAGTTCAAACAAATTTACATTATTGCAATCAGTTGATAAAACATTGTCCTTTACAATTATAAAAGCTTTCTTTTTAAAATCTACTATTCTGCTAGCATGTCAGCAGACTGGGGTAGATCCTGCTGAAATCTTATTTATTGAATGAATACAGAATCCTTTTGAATCGGGAAAATATCGTTTTTGAATTGAGAATCGCGTTGAATCGAAAAAAATCGATATATAATCGAATCACGACCCCAAGAATCGATATTTAATTGAATCGTGGGACACCCACAGATTCGCAGCCCTAATATATATATATATATATATATATATATATATATATATATATATATATATATATAAAAAATACATACATACATATATATATATAGAAATACATATATATACATACATACATATATATACACACACATATATATATATATATATATATATATATAAATACATACATACATATATATATAGAAATACATATACATACATATATACACACATATATACATACATATATATATATATACACATATATATATACACACATATATATATATATATATATATATATATATATATATATATCAATCATAATAAGACTTTCTGTGAATGTACAACAGTGTACAGTAAGTGGCAGTATGCAACGTAATAAAACACAAAAGGCACTTTTCCATGGCAGGAATTTTCCAATTTATCCTGGTAAATAAAATACCCGCCTTGCGCTTCCACCAAAAACTATTTAAAGTTCCAACAGGAACTAATGTGGTATGTAGTCACTCGGTGGGAGTTTGGAAAGTTCTTTTAGGAACCTTGAAGGGGGGGTTCAAAACAGTTGGGTGTTCCTAAAACTTCAGCCACCTGTACAGTACGTACAGTATAAAGTAGTGATTCTCAAAGTGTGGCTCACAGGCTTCATTTAAAAAAATCACTTAATTAAATACGCAAACACAATGTTACTGTTGAAATTGTGTGTTATGTTACAGTGGCTGAAAATATTCAATACACTTGTTAAATAAAACCTCTGCCTTGTTTTTAATGACTACTTAGGCCTACTGCGCTACTGCATTTAAATATTGCTGATTATGGTGGTACTTGAGAGCCAATTGTTTTCTGAGGTGCGACTTGGTAAAAAAAAGTTAGTCAAGCACTTGTATCAAGTTGTATTTCTTTTGACTTTCTATGACAACAAACGTGAGAAAGCAGAGAAAGAAAAACCATGGGAACTTTCAAGTTGCAGGAACCTTTGTGTGCTGAGGAGTGGGACTCTTGCACACTCTTTTTACTCCGCCCTAGTCTTTCAACCACTTTGAAATTTTAGGCGGTTTATTCATTTTTACAGGCTTTATTTCACCACATGAAGTCCTCTCACTCTTCAAGGTGTTTTCAGACGCGCTCACACCAGGACTTGGGGACCCCCTTGGAGGAGAATTGTCAAATAAAAGAGGCAGTGACCTATTTCCTGGACGACAAGGTGCTACTTTTTCCCTGAGCTTTGAACCCTGCGGCTGATACAAAGGTGCGGCTAATCTGTGGATTTGTCTTCGCTTACAGACATTTATAAAGAATGTCTGTTATAAACAAACAAACAAACAAAAACATGTACTAAAATGATCCACTTTGGGAAATAAAACCCCAGGTGTCAAAGTCAAGCCCGCCACATCATTTTATTTGGCCCTGGGAAGCCGGCAAATAACACGTATAAATAAAGTACTGTAACTTTTCTTACTAAATGTTTTCTTCTTTCTATTTTGGGAGGGGAAAAAAATATGTACTCCATGTAATTGCAAATGATGTTAACGTGAATATTGTCTAATTATATATTCTCAAACATTCAAAACATTTTTAAACAGAAATACATTCTAACAATAATTATTTCAAAGCCAGTTATCCATCAAATTGTGCAATGTAAAAGTAGCAAAAGATTTCATCGTCAAATTGTGACATTTACTGTGCTTTTTACACCATTTGTGTCTGAATGAAGAAAAAAACGTTTGTTTGTTTTACTGTAATAATAATGGCATTTAAGGTAATACCCCCAAGAATATACATGTGTTGATTTGCAGTAAAAAAAACAAACAAACAAACAAAAGCTGGCAGCTCAGGTGCCAAAATTGCAGTTGTTTTATTTAGAGTAAAAAAAAAGAAGTACATTTTAGAGTAACATTCTGGCAACTGAGCTGCCTTTTTTTAACCATTAAAACAGCAGTACAGTTTTTTTCATTTACAGTAATATACACTACATTTACAGTAATATACACTACATTTACAGTAATATACACTACATTTACAGTAATATACACTACATTTACAGTAATATACACTACATTTACAGTAATATACACTACATTTACAGTAATAAACACTACATCTACAGTAATATACACTACATTTACATTAATACACACTACATTAACAGTGATATACACTACATTTACAGTAATATACACTACATTTACAGTAATAAACACTACATCTACAGTAATATACACTGCATTTACATTAATACACACTACATTAACAGTGATATACACTACATTTACATTAATACACACTACATTAACAGTGATATACACTACATTTACAGTAATACACACTACATTAACAGTGATATACACTACATTTACAGTAATATACACTACATTTACAGTAATATACACTACATTTACAGTAATAAACACTACATCTACAGTAATATACACTACATTTACATTAATACACACTACATTAACAGTGATATACACTACATTTACAGTAATATACACTACATTTACAGTAATAAACACTACATCTACAGTAATATACACTGCATTTACATTAATACACACTACATTAACAGTGATATACACTACATTTACAGTAATATACACTACATTTACAGTAATATACACTACATTTACAGTATTATACACTGGATTTACAGGCTATCCTTGAATCGCAGTAAAACTAAAATAATGCTATTTGGTAAAAGTAGAAAAGAGCATCAGACAAGAATACAAATAGATGGAATAGATATCGAAAGGGTAAAAGAAACCAGATTTTTTGGAGTATTAATAGATGATAAAATGAACTGGAAATCTCATATACAAAACATACAACACATTTTGAGATGAAATTGTTGCAAATTATATTTTAGTTTTTAGTCATGACGTGTAGGAGGCCAGCCAACTTTCTGCTGCTGATGCTTTTATGCTCGCGACTGCTGGTGAGTAAAAGAACCACCCCCAGGACTTAATGAATCATTACACACTTCTTATTATGGGTCATTACACACTTTTTATTATGGGTCATTATACACTTCCTATTATGGGTCATTATACACTTTTTATTATGGGTCATTACACACTTTTTATTATGGGTCATTATACACTTCCTATTATGGGTCATTATACACTTTTTATTATGGGTCATTATACACTTCCTATTATGGGTCATTATACACTTTTTATTATGGGTCATTATACACTTTTTATTATGGGTCATTATACACTTCTCATTATGGGTCACTACACACTTCTTATTGTGGGTCATTGTACACTTCCTATTATGGGTCATTATACACTTCTTATTATGGGTCATTACACACTTCTTATTATGGGTCAATATACACTTTTTATTATGGGTCATTACACACTTCTTATTATGGGTCATTATACACTTCTTATTATGGGTCATTATACACTTCATATTATGGGTCATTATACACTTTTTATTATGGGTCATTATACACTTCTTATTATTAGTCATTATACACTTCTTATTATGGGTCATTACACACTTCTTATTATGGGTCATTATACACTTCTTATTATGGTCATTACACACTTATTATGGGTCATTATGCAATTCTTATTATGGGTCATTACACACTTCTTATTATGGGTCATTATAGACTTGTAATTATGGGTCATTATACACTTGTTATTATGGGTCATTATACACTTGTTATTATGGGTCATTATACACTTCTTATCATGGTCATTACACACTTATTATGGGTCATTATGCAATTCTTATTATGGGTCATTATACACTTCTTATTATGGTCATTACACACTTATTATGGGTCATTATGCAATTCTTATTATGGGTCATTACACACTTCTTATTATGGGTCATTATAGACTTGTAATTATGGGTCATTATACACTTGTTATTATGGGTCATTATACACTTGTTATTACGGGTCATTATACACTTCTTATCATGGTCATTACACACTTATTATGGGTCATTATGCAATTCTTATTATGGGTCATTACACACTTCTTATTATGGGTCATTATAGACTTGTTATTATGGGCTGTCAACCTTTGGGCGCCAAAAGATTGGATGCCTTTCTGGTTGCCGCGGTGATGATTGGACTCAGAATAGATTCAAAGTGATTGTTGTCATGTTTTCTTTTTTCTAATATTTCTAATACAACTTTTTCAGAACAGTTGAGAAAATGTCATTGAGATCACCTAAAAATGTCTTCTAAAAAACGGTTTCTTGTTGAGAAAATGTTTTTGAAAATTATGAATTGATTTGTAATCACGATTCGGATGTCAGTAGATTTTTTCCTACATTTATATTTCTTCATTTCTCCTGTGTTTATTTCCAAGTCTTTTGAGCTTGTTGACAAATTGTTTCTTTTACGTTTGGACTTCTTCAGCGGTTTCAAATAGTTGGAGAGCAGCTGCACGCTCTTCTTCAATCTGAGACCCCCTGAATACAAGACATTCTTCTTTAATGGAAGACCCCCACAATACAAGACATTGTTTCTTCTTGGAGGCGATCCAAGTCCAAGTCCAAGACCAAGTCCAAGTCCAAGTCCACGGCTCGCTCTCGCACACATCCTGCAGCCAGCACCACCTCTCGCTTCACCCAAGCCGCCTTATTGCTGCAGGACCACCCCGAACACCGCCACGACACACGTGTGTGTGTGTGTGTGCGTGTGTGTGTGTCCTCAGGCAGCAAGTAGAACACACACACACACACACACACACTAGTTGTAGAAGTGGGTGGGAGCAACATTCCAACATTCCTCGCACTATTTTGTGTTCCACGCTCCACTCCAAGCAGTCACACGTTCACAAACCTCCTCAAATGTCCACTCCAACCAGTCACACGTTCACAAACCTCCTCAAATGTCCACTCCAAGCAGTCACACGTTCACAAACCTCCTCAAATGTCCACTCCAACCAGTCACACGTTCACAAACCTCCTCAAATGTCCACTCCAAGCAGTCACACGTTCACAAACCTCCTCAAATGTCCACTCCAACCAGTCACACGTTCACAAACCTCCTCAAATGTCCACTCCAACCAGTCACATGTTCACAAACCTCCTCAAATGTCCACTCCAAGCAGTCACACGTTCACAAACCTCCTCAAATGTCCACTCCAACCAGTCACATGTTCACAAACCTCCTCAAATGTCCACTCCAAGCAGTCACACGTTCACAAACCTCCTCAAATGTCCACTCCAAGCAGTCACACGTTCACAAACCTCCTCAAATGTCCACTCCAACCAGTCACACGTTCACAAACCTCCTCAAATGTCCACTCCAAGCAGTCACACGTTCACAAACCTCCTCAAATGTCCACTCCAAGCAGTCACACGTTCACAAACCTCCTCAAATGTCCACTCCAAGCAGTCACACGTTCACAAACCTCCTCAAATGTCCACTCCAAGCAGTCACACGTTCACAAACCTCCTCAAATGTCCACTCCAACCAGTCACATGTTCACAAACCTCCTCAAATGTCCACTCCAAGCAGTCACACGTTCACAAACCTCCTCAAATGTCCACTCCAAGCAGTCACACGTTCACAAACCTCCTCAAATGTCCACTCCAAGCAGTCACACGTTCACAAACCTCCTCAAATGTCCACTCCAACCAGTCACATGTTCACAAACCTCCTCAAATGTCCACTCCAAGCAGTCACACGTTCACAAACCTCCTCAAATGTCCACTCCAAGCAGTCACACGTTCACAAACCTCCTCAAATGTCCACTCCAAGCAGTCACACGTTCACAAACCTCCTCAAATGTCCACTCCAAGCAGTCACACGTTCACAAACCTCCTCAAATGTCCACTCCAAGCAGTCACACGTTCACAAACCTCCTCAAATGTCCACTCCAAGCAGTCACACGTTCACAAACCTCCTCAAATGTCCACTCCAAGCAGTCACACGTTCACAAACCTCCTCAAATTTTCCAGTGATTTGTCACACTTTCTAAACAAGAGGGTCAAAGGTCAGGTTCTCACTTCCTGACTGGGTCACATGTTGCTGTGATGTCACAGCCAGCAGGAAGTGAAATATTATGTATTTCTAATTTTCTACATTTTGATCACTAAGCTGACCTGTCAAAGTCAGGTGTGGCCCACCACATTATTTCAGTTGGCCCACCATGGCCCTCTTTTTTTCATGTGGCCCGCCCTTCATTTAATATGACCCGCTTTATTTAATGTGAAACGCCACTTTAATGTGGCCCGCTTTATTTAATGTGAAACGCCACTTTAACGCGGCCCGCTTTATTTAATGTGAAACGCCACTTTAATGTGGCCCGCTTTATTTAATGTGAAACGCCACTTTAACGTGGCCCGCTTTATTTAATGTGAAACGCCACTTTAACGTGGCCCGCTTTATTTAATGTGAAACGCCACTTTAACGTGGCCCGCTTTATTTAATGTGAAACGCCACTTTAACGTGGCCCGCTTTATTTAATGTGAAACGCCACTTTAACGTGGCCCGCTTTATTTAATGTGAAACGCCACTTTAACGTGGCCCGCTTTATTTAATGTGAAACGCCACTTTAACGTGGCCCGCTTTATTTAATGTGAAACGCCACTTTAACGTGGCCCGCTTTATTTAATGTGAAACGCCACTTTAACGTGGCCCGCTTTATTTAATGTGAAACGCCACTTTAATGCGGCCCGCTTTATTTAATGTGAAACGCCACTTTAACGTGGCCCGCTTTATTTAATGTGAAACGCCACTTTAACGTGGCCCGCTTTATTTAATGTGAAACGCCACTTTAACGTGGCCCGCTTTATTTAATGTGAAACGCCACTTTAACGTGGCCCGCTTTATTTAATGTGAAACGCCACTTTAACGCGGCCCGCTTTATTTAATGTGAAACGCCACTTTAACGCGGCCCGCTTTATTTAATGTGAAACGCCACTTTAATGTGGCCCGCTTTATTTAATGTGAAACGCCACTTTAACGTGGCCCGCTTTATTTAATGTGAAACGCCACTTTAACGTGGCCCGCTTTATTTAATGTGAAACGCCACTTTAACGTGGCCCGCTTTATTTAATGTGAAACGCCACTTTAACGTGGCCCGCTTTATTTAATGTGAAACGCCACTTTAACGTGGCCCGCTTTATTTAATGTGAAACGCCACTTTAATGTGGCCCGCTTTATTTAATGTGAAACGCCACTTTAACGTGGCCCGCTTTATTTAATGTGAAACGCCACTTTAACGTGGCCCGCCATTTAAATTAATGAGGGTCATAGTTTTATTTAATGTGGACCGTCGCAATTTTTTTTTAATTTTTAATTTAAAATTGCCTGATTTATTTCATGTGGCCAGCTGCTTTATTTAATGTGGACCGCCGCAATTTTTAAAAAATGTTTTATTTAAAATTGCTTGCTTTATTTCATGTGGATCGCCGCAATTTTAATTTATTATTATTTTTTTTTCCAATTGCCTGCTTTATTTCATTTGGCCTGCTGTTTTACTAAATGTGCCCCAACGCTTTATTTAATGTGGCCCGCCCTCTGCTTTATTTAATGTGGCCCGCCCTCTGCTTTATTTAATGTGGCCCGTCCTCTGCTTTATTTAATGTGGACCGCCGCAATTTAAAAAATGTTTGTACATTTTTTTATTTAAAATTGCATTCTTAATTTAACGTGGCCCACTGTTTTACTTAACATGACTCAACACTTTATTTAGTGTGGCCCACCACAATTTAAAATGGCACGACACATCATTATTTTATTTTATTTTACTTATTTGTTATATTTTTACTCTCTCTCTCTCTAGGTGGTCCTCAGACGAGCCTTCCATCGTTGCTTCCAGTCATCCTGATTCACATTTGCCCAGTTCCTATTATACGTGTACACTCACTATTATACGTGTACACTCACTATTATACGTGTACACACACTATTATACGTGTACACTCACTATTATATGTGTACACTCACTATTATATGTGTACACTCACTATTATATGTGTACACTCACTATTATATGTGTACACTCACTATTATATGAGTACACTCACTATTATATGAGTACACTCACTATTATATGTGTACACTCACTATTATACGTGTACACTCACTATTATATGTGTACACTCACTATTATACGTGTACACTCACTATTATACGTGTACACTCACTATTATATGTGTACACTCACTATTATATGTGCACACTCACTATTATATGTGTACACTCACTATTATACGTGTAC
>NC_084636.1:747570-755070 GCF_033978795.1 Nerophis ophidion | reverse complement strand
AGGGGGCTTGAGGGGGCTTGAGGGGGCCGGGGGGAGGAAAGGCAGCCGGGATCGCTGCGCTTCCGCTCGGCCGTCACGCCTCTGAGCGCCCGCTGACTGCGCGGAGGATTTATAGGAGGAGCGCCGCCTCCTCAACGCCGGTCATGCTGCTCCTCTGCTGCTCCTCTGCTGCTCCTCTGCTGCTCCTCTGCTGCTCCTCTGCTGCTCCTCTGCCCGCTGACTGACTGACTCACTAACTGACTGACCGACACCGACACCGACACCGACGCCGGGACCTCCGCTCCCCGCCAGAGGACAGTGCGAGTGCGCGCTCCCGCAGCCCAGCCGATCACACACGGACTATCGATCGAGGCGCGTGCGCGCGTGTGAGTGCATTAAGTGATTGTGGCCTCGCTGCTCAACCTGGACAACAACTCAAGTGCTGGAGGGAGGTCTGGGTTCTTGATGTCATCACTCTTGGTGACCTGTGACCTCTGGTGCATCTTACAGTCCACCTGGACTCAGGTGATGCTCACTTCCTGTTTGTGTCATGTGACATGTTTACTCCTGTGTCACCTCGCACCTACTTCCTGTTAGATGGCGACCTGTCGCTTGGACGCCATGGCATCCGTGATGTCTAACCAAGGATGTTGGCCAGCTTTTCAAACTAAGAGCATGCGTATGTGTGGCAGTAGACAAACAAAGGAGAAGAAGAGTTGACGGTGCGACGCCCACCCGACACTGTAATAAAAATATTACAATAAAAGTCGTCATTTTACTCAACGCAAGTCAAAATGTGGCAATAAAAAGTGAACATTTGTGCAATATTATGATCCAAGTTGGAATTCTACTCATTAACAGTCGCAAGCTGGAAATGTTTGCAATTTCATGAAAAGAGTCGACAAAATTCAGCATTTTAGAAGAACAAAATGTTATGATAATAATCTGAATTATACACTGCGTAAAAGATTACAGCGTCCACCTGGACTCAGGTGATGCTCACTTCCTGTTTGTGTCATGTGACAATGTTTACTCCTGTGGTCAGACGCCTCCCGCTCACTTCCTGTTTGTGTCATGTGACAATGTTTACTCCTGTGGTCAGACGCCTCCCGCTCACTTCCTGTTTGAAACCTTGCCCAGCAACACAAGATGGCAACCTGTCGCTTCGACGCCATCGGCGACCGTGACGGCCGATCAAGTCGCAAGTTGGCGAGCTTTTCAAATTAAGAGCGTGCGTACGTGGCAGCAGACAAACAAACAAGGGAGGAGAAGAGTTGACGGTGCGACTCCCGCATGGAGCAGTCACACGTCAGCTGCACAGTGAAAAAGTGAGCATGCATGTTGCCATGGAGACGGGCTGATGTTGGCAGCCGTTTGGGCAAAAAGACAACCAAAGTGTGTGTGTGTGGCATGTGTGTGTGTGTGTGTGCGTGTGTGTGTGTGTGTGTGTGTGTGTGTGTGTGTGTGTGCGAGAGACGGGGGATGGGCTCCACCTGCTCCCACTGAGGCGCTGCCAGGCTGGACCCACGCGCAACAGAACCAGCGGGCCTGAAGCCTCGCCAAGCTCGCTCGCCCAGAGAGAGAGAGAGAAGAAACAAGGGCGAGGAGGAGGAGGAAGAAAATTAAGGTCAGAGAAGCAGGAAACAAAAACAAGTCCAAAAGTAAAGAAGGAAAAACTTAAGAAGAAGGAGGATGAGTGACAGCTCAGCACAAGTTAGCATGGAGGCTAAAGCTGCTTGCTGGACCGCCACCAGAACTTCTCAGAACCACAAATCCACTTCAGGCAGAGCCCACTGCCCTGTGTGTGTGGTACAGGCGTGTGTGTTGTGTGTGTACATGCGTGTGTGTGTGTGTACAGGCGTGTGTGTGTGTGTGTACATGCGTGTGTGTAAGTGTGTGTGTGTACAGGCGTGTGTGTGTGTGTACATGCGTGTGTGTAAGTGTGTGTGTGTGTACAGGCGTGTGTGTTGTGTGTGTACATGCGTGTGTGTAAGTGTGTGCTGTGTGTGTACATGCGTGTGTGTGTGTATGTGTGTGTACATGCGTGTGTGTGTGTGTGTGTACATGCGTGTGTGTCTACGTGCGTGTGTGTGTGTACATGCAGTGTGTGTGTGTGTGTGTACATGCGTGGTGTGTGTGTACGTGCGTGTGTTGTGTGTACATGCGTGTGTGTGCGTGTGTGTGTGTGTGTACAGGCGTTGTGTGTGTGTGTACATGCGTGTGTGTAAGTGTGTGTGTGTGTGTACAATGCGTGTGTGTGTGTATGTGTGTGTACATGCGTGTGTGTGCGTGCTGTGTGTGTGTACATGCGTGTGTGTGTGTACGTGCGTGTGTGTGTGTGTGTACATGCGTGTGTGTGTGTTGTGTAGTGTGTGTTTGTGTGCGTGTATGTGTATACATGCATGTGTGTGTGTTTGTGTGTGTGTGTGTGTGTGTGTGTGTATACAATGCTGTGTGTGTGTGTGTCTGTGCGTCTGTGTGTGCGCGTGCAGGCTGTGTGTGTGTGCCTGTGCGTGCTGTGCCTGTGCGTATGTGTGTGTGTGCTCGTGTGTGTGGTTAAGGATGAAACAGGAGAGCAGTTGTGTGGTGAAGTGATGAGCAGATGGCCTGGCAGAACATGGGGAGAGGCCGGAACCCCTCTCCCCCCCTCCCCCCCAGACTGAATTTCATTGATGAGACGAAAGTCTGTGTGTGTGTGTGTGTGTGTGTGTGTGTGTGTGTGTGTGTGTGTGTGTGTGTGTGTGTGTGTATGTGTGTGTGTGTGTGTGTGTGTGTGTGTGTGTGTGTGTGTGTGTGTGTGTGTGTGTGTGTGTGTGTGTGTGTGTGTGTGACATATGTGCACAAAGATGGGGTGAGCAGCAGCCAATAGGAAGACAGCGTGTCACACTGTCCTCCATATGTACCCACTTATTCAAACGGACTTCATGGAAGATGACCTTTGAACCTTTCAAAAAAAAGAATCATGTTCCTAACTTGACTGGAACCTTGGAAGTGGAACCCCCCCCCCAAAAAGTAACTTGAGTGGAACCTTCACTGGCTGCTCTCTCCCCACCCAGGATGAAGTGTAGAGTGCCAGGTACCTGAAAACATGATAGAGGACACATCTCACCCTGGACATCAACTTCTGGAAGTGATGTCCTCAGGCAGGAGAGACAAGGTGCCTGAAAACATGATAGAGGACACATCTCACCCTGGACATCAACTTCTGGAAGTGATGTCCTCAGGCAGGAGAGACAAGGTGCCTGAAAACATGATAGAGGACACATCTCACCCTGGACATCAACTTCTGGAAGTGATGTCCTCAGGCAGGAGAGACAAGGTGCCTGAAAACATGATAGAGGACACATCTCACCCTGGACATCAACTTCTGGAAGTGATGTCCTCAGGCAGGAGAGACAAGGTGCCTGAAAACATGATAGAGGGACACATCTCACCCCTGGACATCAACTTCTGGAAGTGATGTCCTCAGGCAGGAGAGACAAGGTGCCTGAAAAACATGATAGAGGACACATCTCACCCCTGGACATCAACTTCTGGAAGTGATGTCCTCAGGCAGGAGAGACAAGGTGCCTGAAAACATGATAGAGGACACATCTCACCCTGGACATCAACTTCTGGAAGTGATGTCCTCAGGCAGGAGAGACAAGGTGCCTGAAAACATGATAGAGGACACATCTCACCCTGGACATCAACTTCTGGAAGTGATGTCCTCAGGCAGGAGAGACAAGACAATAAAACCCTTTTAAAAACACTTTTTTTACCTGAGATCAATAATGTCAGTGAACACACGATAATAACAATTTAGGACTGTGCATGTGAGCTGTGTGCTTGCTGTTTTGATGAATGTGATGTATTTGTATCTATGTATGTTCTCATAGTTTTATTTATCTTTGTTCTTAAGGTTTTTAAGTATGATTTTGCACTGAATTAGTTTGCATACAATTTTGTTGTACAAATGTACAATGACAATAAAGATATATTCTATTCTATTCTATTCTATTCAATTCTTGGAAGTGGAACCCCCCCAAAAACTAACTTGATTGGAACAATGGAAGTGGAACCCCCAAAAACTAACTTGATTGGAACATTGGAAAGAAGAACCCCACAAAAAACTAATTTGAGTGGAACCTTGGAAGTGGAGCCCCCCAAAATCTGATTTGATTGGAATATTGGAAGAGGAACCCCACAAAAGACTAACTTGAATGGAACCTTTGGAAGTGGAACCCCCAAAACTGACTTGAGTGAAACTTTGGAAGTGGAACCCCCCCAAAAAACTAAGTAAAGTGGAACCTTGGAGGTGGAACCCCTCCCCCCGAAAACTAACTTCAGTGGAACATTGGAAGTGAAACGCCCCAAAAGACTAACTTGAGTGGAACCTTGGAAGTGGAACCCCCAAAACTGACTTGAGTCGAACTTTGGAAGTGGAACCCCCCAAAAAACTAAGTAAAGTGGAACCTTGGAGGTGGAACCCCTCCCCCCAAAAACTAACTTCAGTGGAACATTGGAAGTGAAACGCCCCAAAAGACTAACTTGAGTGGAACCTTGGAAGTGGAACCCCCAAAACTGTCTTGAGTGGAACTTTGGAAGTGGAACACCCCCAAAAACTAAATGGAACCTTGGAGGTGGAACCCCTCCCCCCGAAAACTAACTTCAGTGGAACATTGGAAGTGAAACGCCCCAAAAAACTAAGTTGAGTGGAACCTTGGAGGTGGAACCCCCCCCCATAAAAAAACTTACTTGAGTGGAACTTTGGAAGTGGAACCCCTGCAAAAACTAACTTGAGTGGAACATTGGAAGTGGAACCCCCCCCCCCCCCCCCAAAAAAAAATAACTTGAGTGGAGTGCAACCTTGGAAGTGGAACCCCGCCAAAAACTAATTAGAGTGGAACCTTGGAAGTGGAACCCCCCCCCCCCCTCCAAAACTAAGTTGAGTGGAACCTTGGAAGTGGAACTCCCCCCAAAACTAACTTGAGTGGAACCTTGGAAGAGTAACACCCCGCCAAAAAACTAAGTAAAGTGGAACATTGCGAGGTGGAAACTCCTCCTCCCGAAAACTAACTTGAGTGGAACATTGGAAGTGGAACCCCCCCAAAAACTAACTTGAATGGAACAATGGAAGTGGAACCCCCCAAAAAACTGATTTGATTGGAACATTGGAAGAGGAACCCCACAAAAGACTAACTTGAGTGGAACCTTGGAAGTGGAACCCCCAAAACTGACTTGAGTGGAACTTTGGAAGTGGAACCCCCCCAAAAAAACTAAGTAAAGTGGAACCTTGGAGGTGGAACCCCTCCCCCCGAAAACTAACTTCAGTGGAACATTGGAAGTGAAACGCCCCCAAAAGACTAACTTGAGTGGAACCTTGGAAGTGGAACCCCCAAAACTGACTTGAGTGGAACTTTGGAAGTGGAACCCCCCCAAAAAACTAAGTAAAGTGGAACCTTGGAGGTGGAACCCCTCCCCCCCAAAAACTAACTTCAGTGGAACATTGGAAGTGAAACGCCCCAAAAGACTAACTTGAGTGGAACCTTGGAAGTGGAACCCCCAAAACTGTCCTTGAGTGGAACTTTGGAAGTGGAACCCCCCCCAAAAACTAAATGGAACCTTGGAGGTGGAACCCCCTCCCCCCGAAAACTAACTTCAGTGGAACATTGGAAGTGAAACGCCCCAAAAAAACTAAGTTGAGTGGAAACCTTGGAGGTGGAACCCCCCCTCATAAAAAACTAACTTGAGTGGAACTTTGGAAGTGGAAACCCCTGCAAAAACTAACTTGAGTGGAACATTGGAAGTGGAAACCCCCCCCCCCCCCACCCCTCCTCCCCCAAAAAAAAATAACTTGAGTGGAAGTGCAACCTTGGAAGTGGAACCTCCGCCAAAAAACTAATTAGAGTGGAACCTTGGAAGTGGAACCCCCCCCCCCCTCCCCCCCCCCTCCAAAACTAAGTTGAGTGGAACCTTGGAAGTGGAACTCCCCCCCAAAACTAACTTGAGTGGAACCTTGGAAGAGTAACCCCCCCCCAAATAAACTAAGTAAAGTGGAACATTGGAGGTGGAACTCCTCCTCCCGAAAACTAACTTGAGTGGAACATTGGAAGTGGAACCCCCCCACCAAAAACTAACTTGAATGGAACAATGGAAGTGGAACCCCCACAAAAACTGATTTTGATTGGAACATTGGAAGAGGAACCCCACAAAAGACTAACTTGAGTGGAACCTTGGAAAGTGGAACCCCCCAAAAAACTAAGTAAAGTGGAACCTTGGAGGTGGAACATTGGAAGTGGAACTTCCCCAAAAAACTAAGTTGAGCGGAACCTTGAAAGTGGAACCCCCTCCCTCCCCATAAAAAATCAACTTGAGTGGAACATTGGAAGTGGAACCCCTGCAAAAACTAACTTGAGTGGAACATTGGAAGTGGAACCCCCCCCCCAAAAAAAAAAAACGTGAGTGGAGTGGAACCTTGGAAGTGGAATCCCGCCAAAAAACTAATTAGAGTGGAACCTTGGAAGTTGAACCCCCCCCAAAAAACTAAGTAAAGTGGAACCTTGGAAGTGGAAACCCCCTCATACAAAGTGTGTGTCACTATGTGAAGAAGACCCTGGGAGGGACTTCAGGTCAGCCTCCAACCGAAAGGAAAAGTGTGACAATGAACATCCTTATTCACACGCACACTTTTACTAGTAACTCTCTTTTTACACTAAATAAACATTTGATGGCGGCCACAGTTTGACCCCCGGAATGTATTTTTTTTATTTTTTTATTTCTACTTTATAAGAACCTCATTGTTTACAAACACTTCATAAATTGCCAGCTAGCGCCGGTCATGTGACCTGATGCACATTAACTAGGCTGGTTCGATGACACCACACACACACACACACACACACACACACACACACTCACACACACACACACACACACTCACACTCACACACCACACACACAAATAGTAACAGACGTGCAGTCACTCCCCCAAACACAACTGAAAGCAATAGAGGACACCTGCCAGATGTTCACGTAAAAACAACGTGCACACACAGCCTGGCGACACACACACATACACACACACGCACATACACATGAACAGGCACACACACACACACACACACGCACATACACATGAACAGGCACACACACACACACAACGTGCACACTAAAGCAGTGTTTTCTAACCATAGGGCCATTGTTGGGGCGGGCAAAAAAGAAACAAGGTGGTGTTCCTCAGCAGCTGTGGTGCGTGAACACTGTATACTATACACTGTATACTATACAATGTATAGTATACAGTGTATACTAATACACTGTATACTATACACTCTATACTATACACTGTATACCTATACACTGTATACTATACACTGTATACTATACACTCTATACTATACACTGTATACTATACACTCTATACTATACAATACATTGTATAGTATAGAGTGTATAGTATACAGTGTATAGTATAGAGTGTATAGTTATAGAGTGTATAGTATACGAGTGTATAGTATACAGTTGTATAGGCTGCAGTGG
>NC_084636.1:742570-745070 GCF_033978795.1 Nerophis ophidion | reverse complement strand
AATGTGTTCAACTTTTTTTTTATAAAAGTGGGAAGAATTTCTCAAAGTCTTTCTGTTTCTGTAGTATTGCAATATTTTCTCATAAAATTATGACTTTTTCTCATGCAAAATGGTGACATTTGTCATATAAAATTCTGACTTTCATCACAATGTTGCCAATGTTTTTGCTGTTCTTGTAAAAACATTTTTGGAGTAAAATGATGACTTTTGTCATCATTTTGCCAAATAAAATTCTGATTATTATTATTATCTTGCCAATATTTAAAGGTTTTCTTATAAAATGGTGACTTTTGTCGGGCACATAGAAGCTTTTTTATATGTGCATAGTATGTAAAATATTATTCATGTTGTAAATACACTTCTGCATATATCTAGAAAGGTGGTCTAAAGAGGGAGGCATTATTCTCAGGTCTCAAGAAGGTAACAAGTACAAGAATGTGTGTGTGTGTGAGTGTGTGTGTGTGTGTGTGTGTGTGTGTGTGTGTGTGTGTGTGTGTGTGTGTGCTGTGTGTGTGTGTGTGTGTGTGTGATGAACATAGCGGGGCGATGAAGGATGCTCAGAGAGGAAGTAGGACAGCGAGGGGGTACTAGGGGGCGCCATCATTCACGGCGAGGTCCACAGAAGATGGGAGGGCGTGTCACAGCGTGGACAACACACCTGGGCACGCATCCAGACATGTTTGTCAGGAAGTCTGGATCCCTCCTTTTTCTTAAGGGGGGCAAACAGGGGGCGCCGTCCTCAAAGCTCTCCCCCAAGGGGCCCGCGCGTGTCCTTGAGGAGCCCACATGGAGGACATGCCCTCACGTGACACGTGTCAGGGCGGAAGTGTGTCCAGGTGACAACACCAAATGCTGGAATGCTGCCCCCCCACAGGTCACGTGTAGCATTACACCTCACAACAACAAACTACTGTCGGCTGATGACGTCATCCTGCTAATCCCACTGCACCCTTCTTCACCTCAACACACACACACACACACACACACACACACACACAGCACACACACACACTACACACACACACACACACACGCACACACACACACACACATTCTTGTACTTGTTACCTTCTTGAGAGCTGAGAATAATGCCTCCCCTCTTTAGGACCACCTTTCTAGATATATGCAGAAGTGTATTTACAACATAAATAATATTTACATACTATGCACATATAAAAAAGCGTGTTGTGAAAAATGAGTTGGACTTTCACAAGAAAAACTTAGAATTCCAGCACTATTATAATAAACAGTTGGTCCTTTGACTCAACGCAAAAAGATAAAATGTTTGCAATATTATGATTTAAGTTGTAATGTTACTAAATTAACAGTTGCAATTTTACAAGAAAAGCTGAACAGTTTGACAACTTTTATTATCATTTGACAATTAATTATTTTCGTAATTTTACTCAACAAAAGTTGCAATATTATAATAATAATCAGAATTTTACTTGGCAAAATGGTGACAAAAGTCATAATTTTTTCTCAAAAAAAATCTTTTACAAGAACACACAAAACAATTGGCAACATTGTGATAAAAAGTCAGAATTTTATATGACAAAATGTCACTATTTTGCATCAAAAAGTCACAATTTTACGAGAAAATATTGCAATACAACAAAAAGAAAGAATATGAGAATTTGTTCCCAATTTTATAAGAAAGTTGACATATTGTGAGAGAAAGACTGCTTTTAGTTATTATAATTTTTATTTAAATATTTTGTTTGTAATTGATTTTTAATCTTCATCATTTACTTCAAGTTATTACAGTATGTCTCTCTCTCTCTCTCTCTCTCTCTCTCTCTCTCTATATATATATATATATATATATATATATTTATTTTATTATTTTTTTTCACAATTAATTTTGACAAGACGGGGAGTACTTCACATTTCTTACACACACTTGTTATTTCATATGTTGGCCAGAGGGGGAGCACTTTTAAAAGCGACACACAATCCCTCCTTTTTGGGAGCAGCCTCATGTTGATGATGTCACCACAAAAGAGACATTGTGTAGTTGATGACAAAGGAGTCAGGGACCACAGATGAGGCCCCTGTGCCGCACTTTGGCCAAGAAAAGCTGTAGAAGGTCAGTGTTGATGGCCACTATAGTCTTGTCTTAGTGCTCTAATCACATCTTCACCTGGCGGGGATGAAGAGGGAAGTCCTTCTTTAGCTGTTTCATCATATATTGCTGCCTTTACTTTACTTTTCTATGCACATTAAAGCAACAACACATCCTGACTTTGGAGCAATGTTTCACAGACTCTAGTATTTGCCTCTCTACTAGATGCAATCTTATTGGCACCATCACATTTGCACCTCCTCATATGGAAGATACTTTTTCCTTTTTCATGTCTCAAGAAGGGGAGAAATACACGAAAACACACACACACACACACACACACACACACACACACATACACACACACACACACACACACAGGGGGTTGGGGGGGGGGGGGGGATTCTAGCCTGTGGGCCGGATAAATAGATGTTC
>NC_084636.1:734232-742550 GCF_033978795.1 Nerophis ophidion | reverse complement strand
GCTGCCATTTGATGGAACCTTCTGCGCCTTTTCCCGCCATGGCCAAGTCACCCAGCTTCATGTGCGCGCGCTCGGCGGAAGTCACACACCTGATTGACAGGTCCGGGACACAACATGTGCGGGGCGACTACAACTAACACAACTGCACCACAACCAGGAGAGGAGGGGGGCTGCTCTGCAAGGTGAGACACACACACACACACACACACACACACACGCACACACACACACACACACACACACGCACACACACACACACACACACACACACACACACACACACACTCCCCTCCGCTTAATAACACCACCCCCCCAACACACACACACCAAGGATAAAAAAAAATCTACTGTATTTTTTGAGATATAATGTGAGACATTTTAGTGTAGAGTTGTGTTGATTTTATGTTCAAATAAAATAAACACACACACATCAAAATATATACATCCTTAAGAAATAAAAGATCAAATATCTACCTAACTGTCACCAATGTTTACAGTAGCAATTATGTGACTATGCTAACAATAATATAGTCAATATTCATTTCAAACATGCTAACTCCGTGGTTCTCAGCCTTCTTTCAGTGATGTACCCCCTCTCAACATTTCAGTGATGTACCCCCTCTCAACATTTCAGTGATGTACCCCCTCTCAACATTTCAGTGATGTACCCCCTCTCAACATCTTTTTAATTCAAGTACCCCCTAATCACAGCAAAGCATTTTTGCTTGAAAAAAAGAGATAAAGAAGTAAAATACAGCACTATGTCATCCGTTTCGGATTTATTAAATTGTATAACAGTGCAAAATATTGCTCATTTGTAGTGGTCTTTCTTCAACTATTTGGAAAAAAAAGATATAAAAATTAAAAACTTGTTTAAAAATAAAGAAGTGATTCAAGTATGAATAAAGACTTCTCCACATAGAAGTAATCATCAACTTAAAGTGTCCTCTTTGGGGATTGTAATAGAGATCCATCTGGATTCATCAACTTACTTCTAAACATTTCTTCACAAAAAAATAAATCTTTAACATCAATATTTATGGAACATGTCCACAAAAAATCTAGCTGTCAACACTGAATATTGCATTGTTGCATTTCTTTTCACACTTTATGAACTTACAATCATATTTTGTTGAAGTATTATCTATCCATCCATCCATTTTCTACCGCTTATTCCCTTTGGGGTGGCGGGGGCGCTGGTGCCTATCTCAGCTACAACCAGGCAGAAGGTGGGGTGAAGTATTATTCAATGAATATATTTAAAAATAATTTTAGAATTTTTAGAATATTTACAAAAACCTCAGGTACTCCTTGGCATAGCTTCAAGTACCCCAAAGGTACACCTTCCCCCATTTCAGAAGCTCTGTGCTCACTAATACTGCAGCTTTCACAAATACAAATGTGAAGCTGATAAAAATGACAGTTAACTCCTGCAATTAATGATGGCATTAATCATGTATATCCAGTATTTACATGATTAATCAGCATTTAATTTGAGCCCACATGCTCCTTCCCAGCAGGAACATGACGCTGATACAACCTTGATTATCTGCACGTGTCCTTTAGAACAAACTGTGGAACAACGTTGCAAAATAGTTTGGGAATAAAGACCACTTGATGTCTGATGTTGTTGGATCCATGTTGTTGTTTGGGAAATAAACATAATTCAATGTTCACATCAACCTCACAAACCCACATTGAATAAACATCGTCAAAAATATATTGTTTTAACCTTGTATTTGTGTTGTGGAATATCGGCTGGGAAATGACCAAATCAACGTCGGTGTAGCACTTAATGTAATTCATTATTATTTATTTTTGTACTATTTGTGTTGTAGAACATGTGTTGGGAAATGACCAAATCAACCTTGAGATTTAACAAATGTAAAGTGTGTTACAAATCTAATTCATTATTATTTATTTTTGTATTATTTGCGTTGTAGAATATTGGTTGGGAAATGAGCATAATTCAATGTTCACATCAATGTCACAAGCTGACATTGAACAAAGGTGGTGAAAAAGGATGTTGTTTCAACGTTGTTTGAGTTGCTCAACGTGAGGACCTCATCCAGCAAGTTGTCCACCTTGTTTCAATGTTTAGCTCACCTGTGGATGCTTCCCTGCAGCTTGTGATACGGTCAGGTGGATGCATGTGAAGGTGAGTGAGGAGAAATTTCACTTCCCAACAAACAAAGAAACAAAGAAACAAACAAACAAACAAAGAAACAAACTCACTTCACATCACAGGAAACCTTCGCCAAGTTTGGTGTGAATCATGGTGATGCATTCAAGGAGCCTCAAACATATTGAATGACTTCTGATGAGTGATTTTCTTTCTGATCTTATAGCGAGTCAACATTTACACCTCGTGTCTGGCAACTTGTGAAAAGTGGTGCATGTCACATGCTTTCAAATGACAGGCCAAGGAGTTCTTCTGCACTCCAGGTGTTCTCTTCTTTATGTCTCCTGGCAGCCCGCATTGTCCAAAAGTACGGCAGACAGGCAACACAGTAAAAGCCAGAGTAGATGAGAGTAGAAGATGCAGTGTATTGCTGCCAACACAGTAAAAGCCAGAGTAGATGAGAGTAGAACATTGCTGCCAACAATAGAGAACCTAAATGACCACGCTGATGATTCTTACAAAACACATCAAATCATGTGCAATTTGTACATCATTAAAACAAATGATGTGCAATTTGCAAATAGTGTCATGTCTCAAGCATGCAAATACTCTAAAATGTATGTTATTATTATTATGGTATATGTTTACCATACCTGCATGGTTTGCATTAGCCTGTTTCAATTTTAGCTAACATGTTTTCTTGTATTTTGTGGCAAGTGCTTTCAGACTTTGAGGGCATTTTAAGGCATTTGAGGCTCCTTTTGAATAGCTCACTTGAAGGAAGGCCATGTTGTGCGTTGATCAGTGAAAGCTTGTACAAATACTTTCAAGTTCAAATCCTCACGTCTCGGAAACATGGCCGTTTTGCACACAAACAGGATACAGTGAGGCAGTGGTTAGCGCTCTTGCCTCACAGTTCCATTCCTCAGGTGTTTGCGTGGGTTCTACTCCGGCTTCCTCCCACCTCCAAAGACATGCACCTGGGGTAGGCCCCTCCCACCTCCAAAGACATGCACCTGGGGTAGGCCCCTCCCACCTCCAAAGACATGCACCTGGGGTAGGCCCCTCCCACCTCCAAAGACATGCACCTGGGGTAGGCCCCTCCCACCTCCAAAGACATGCACCTGGGAATATGTTGATGGACGACACTAAAATTGGGATACTTTTTTTAACAGTGAATTCCTGGCAACCACAGCAGCCAGTATTTTACTGTAAATTCCATAGGTTTGAAAAAAAAAAATATATATATACAGTATATATAAATATATATATATATATATATGTATCATTTTTTTCCTAGTAATTTAGCGTAATGAAAAGCAGAGATGACGTCCCCAATGAAGACATTCCACATCAACATACGCTAATATCCTTTACATCCTGACTGCTGTTTCTAAGGTGAATTCCTGGCAAGCACAGTCTTTTACCGTAAATTGTGCAGATTAAAAAAAAAAAAAAGATAGCTACACTTATTAATACTGAGTGACACCTTTTAATTGCCAGCCTTTTACCTGCTGGCTCATCACATACTTACCTGGGTGGAAGGAAAAGTAGTTCCCAGCAAAGGTGTTTCATCTTCAGTTGCTTTGCAGGCTGCTCCTGGTGTTAATAAACTGTCCATATTTGCATTGGAGCACATCGGCCATATCCATATTTCAGTATGGAGACGGGCCTCACTAATTCTGACAATAAAATGTCATTTGTGTCAAAATATTGGGGTCTTTTTAAAGTTAAATTAAACGAGGCAAACCTGTGATTAATCCTCAAAAGTGTGATCAATCTAATTAAAAAATATCTATAATTTGACAGCACTAATTAAAATAGAAACCAACATTTAAATGAGTAATAGAGGTCATTTTAAGGTTGACGTTGTTGTTTTCAGGAATATTTAGGAAGTATTAACTACTTATTGTGTGAATGTTCCCAACTTCCCACAGTGAAAGCCTTCCAACTTCAAAGTGTTCAGCCCATTCCAGAATGGCGGGATTTCCCTTGACCAATTCCAAAAATTCCCAGATTTCCCAGAATTCCAGGTTTTCCCGGATATTTTTCCCATTCAAAATGAATTGGCCATTTTCCAACTTCCACCATTTCCACATTTTTCCACCCATTCAAACCATTCCACCTTCCACACCTTCCACTCATTTTCTTCATTCAAACTAGCATTTTTCCAAGTTAAAAAAAAATAAAAATTCAGGATTTTTCAGAGTCTCTGCTTTTCCCAAGCCCTACTTCCACATTATTTCCTGGCGACTACTCCTCCCACATTTTTCACTTCCATTTTTCTACTTCCACATTATTTCCTGGCGACTACTCCTCCCACATTTTTCACTTCCATTTTTCTACTTCCACATTATTTCCTGGCGACTACTCCTCCCACATTTTTCACTTCCATTTTTCTACTTCAACATTATTTCCTGGCGACTACTCCTCCCACATTTTTCACTTCCATTTTTCTACTTCCACATTATTTCCTGGCGACTACTCCTCCCACATTTTTCACTTCCATTTTTCTACTTCCACATTATTTCCTGGCGACTCCTCCTCCCACATTTTTCACTTCCATTTTTCTACTTCCACATTATTTCCTGGCGACTACTCCTCCCACATTTTTCACTTCCATTTTTCTACTTCCACATTATTTCCTGGCGACTACTCCTCCCACATTTTTCACTTCCATTTTTCTACTTCCACATTATTTCCTGGCGACTCCTCCTCCCACATTTTTCACTTCCATTTTTCTACTTCCACATTATTTCCTGGCGACTCCTCCTCCCACATTTTTCAAGCCACTTCAAGCGTTCCACCGTCCAAACATTCCTCGTAATCAGGACCAAAAACCAAGTTGTTTTTTGAAATGGAAAAACTTTTATCCGAAATTCCAGGAATTCCTTAATACTATTTCTCGATTAAAAATGTTGCTACTTCAACATTTCTCGACCAATTTGAAAAAATTCCAACACCAACCATTTCAACTCATTCAAGTCCTTTAGCATTTTTTATTTTTTATTTCTATTTTTTTTCAAATTCCCGCTTTTACCGAATTCCCATGAAATTCTCATTGAAATGAAGAGGACATTGTTCCACAAGTCCCACATTTTTCAAACCATTCCACCTTCAACATATTCCACTCATCCTGGAAATTCAAACTATCAAGTTAAAAAATTCTTCCAGGAAATTCCAGAATTCCTGTTATTTTTAAACCCCCCCCCCCCCCTTTTTTTTCTGGAAACGACTCCTTCCACATTTTTCATCTCACTTCAAGCGTTCCACCGTCCAAACATTCCGCTTAATCACCACAAAAAACTAAATTGTTTTCTGAAATGAAAGAATTCCTGGTTTTCCAGGAATTGCTTAAAAGCATTTCTTCAACATTTCTCCACCAAATGTAAACATTCCAACACCAACCGCAGAACATTCAAGTCTTTTAGCATTTTCCCCCAAAATTCCCGTTTTTCCCGAATTCACAAATTTCCATGAAATTGTCATTGAAACGAAAGGGAAATTTTTCAAAGTTCCACAATTCCCACATTTTTCATCCGCTTGAAACCATTCCAACTACAAAACATTCAGCCAAATTCTGCTTTTCCTGGAAATTCCAACTTTTCAACATTCCAACTATTCTTCCATTCATACTACCTTCTGCCAGCATTTCACTTCTACTTCAGCCTTGGAGCGTTCACAGCATTCCTCCAGGAATTTTGCTGTTGTGTGTGTGGGATTTGCATAAATCACGAAAATGTGAGATCAAACATATTTATAAAACAATCTTGACTTCTGTCATACTTCCTCCTTTGAAAATTGCCCAATTGGTGAGGTTTTTCCCAGGTGTGACGCCACTCAATCATCCATACATGGAAGAGCTTTACCCAGTGTTTTGCGCGCGCGTCCGCCATTGTAGTCTTTCTCTCTATCCCCTTGGTGCGGGGCAGACTGGCTCCTACACGCACATGCATCCTCCGGTCTTGCCTTTTCTGATACAAAGTAGCGTACAATTGGAACGTCTATCAAGCGGTAGTCTCGCTATGGAAGCGCTTCCAAGTGGAGGGGCGTAAATAAAACCTGGTTTATGCAAGACTGCGAGCTAATAATGACCACCACATGACAGGAAGACCACAAGGAAGTCTTTCGAAAATCAGAACGTGACCCCTCTAATGGTCACATGACCACCAGCAGGGGGCAGCAAGCCACTAGGAAGATGCTAACTTCCCTAGCGCACTTAGTGTCAACAGTTAGCTTAGCATTCCTTGTTTTGCTGCCGTTTGCATAGTATTGTTCGCTAATGCTGATTGTTAGTCCTCAACAAGAGATGGCATTCTGTGTGTGTATGTGTGTGTGTGTGTGTGCGTGTGTGTGTGTGTGTGTGTGTGTGTGTGTGCGTGTGTGTGAGAGAGAGAGAGAGAGGGGTTCAGGTGTAGGGGAATACCTGGCCCTCCATCACACAGAGCCCCCTTTGTGGCAACGCAGCAGGAATGTGTTTTGGAGGCGGGGCTTTAGTAAGGTGAGCCGAGAAGATGATGCTGTTACCTCCACCAAAGAGCTTCTTCTGTTTGTTTATGTACAACTGTGTGTGTGTGTGTGTGTGTGTGTGTGTGTGTGTGTGTGTTCTTGAGACATGGAAAAGTATCTTCCACATGAGGAGGTGTGGTCCCAGTAATAAGATTGCATGTAATAGAGCAGGGGTCAGGAACCTTTTTGGCTGAGAGAGCCATGAAAGTCAAATATTTAAAAAAGTATTTCCGTGAGAGTTTTATCATATTTTTTAACCCCGAATATAACCAAATGCATTCATTTTGAAGTAAGACCATGATTTTTAGAATACAATACATCTCTTATTCTTATTAATAACATTGTTATTCTGAAGCTAACCAACAATAAATAAAATACTTATTTCCATTAATGCGACTTCTTGAACAGGTGCGGTAGAAAACGGATGGATGGATTAAAATGCATGGGAATGTTTTATATTTTGAACGTTATTTTTAACACTGTGATTACCAGTGAAACTATTTATTACTTATGGTGTTAAGCAATGTCAGCTCAGATTTATGTGAGAGCCAGATGCAGTCATCAAAAGAACCACATCTGGCTCCAGAGACATAGGTTCCCTACCCCTGCACTATAACAATTACAATAGTGGTGACATCATCAACATGAGGCTGCTCCCAAAAAGGAGGGATTGTTCACATTGACTGTGTGTCGCTTTTAAAAGTGCTCCCCCTCTGGCCAACATATGAAATAACAAGTGTGTGTAACAAATTGAAATGAGCCCCCTTTGGCCAAAATTAATACAAAAAATAAATAAATATGTATATAGAGACATACTGTAATAACTTAAAGAAAATAATGAAGAGTAAAAAATTAAAAACAAAACCTAAAAAAAATACTTAAGTTAAGCATTCTTTTTCACACAATGTGTCAACTTTTTTCTTATCAAATTGGGAACAATTTCTTTTTAATGCAAAATGGTGACATTTGTCATGTAAAATTCTGACTTTTATCACAATATTGCCAATTTTTTGTTGTTCCTGTAAAACATTTTTGGAGTAAAAGGATGACTTTTGTCATCATTTTGCCAAGTAAAATTCCAATTATTATTATAATATTGCCAACATTATAAAGTTTTCTTATAAAATGGTGCCTTTGTCGAGTAAAATGATGAGTCTTTTCGTAAATTTGCCAAAATTCTAAGCGTGTCTTGTAAAATTGCGACTGTTATTGAGTAAAATTCCAACTTTTATCATAATATTGTACAAATGTTCACTTTTTCTTGTGAAATTCCAACTCATTTGTTCAACAATCTTTCTTATATGTGCATAGTATGTAAATATTATTCATGTTGTAAATACACTTCTGCATATATCTAGAAAGGTGGTCCTAAAGAGGGAGGCATTATTCTCAGGCCTCAAGAAGTGTGTGTGTGTGTGTGTGTGTGTGTGTGTGTGTGTGTGTGTGTGTAATACACTTTACATGAGTTTTGTTAAATAGACACTATCATTAGTGTGTGAATGATTGCTGAATATTCATGTTACAAATATGCATGTTTATGAATATTCAGCGGAGTATTTCCGCTATGTAGTGTGTCACTGTAATAATGTACACTTACATTTAGCACTGTAATAATGTACACTTACATTTAGCACTGTAATAATGTACACTTACATTTAGCACTGTAATAATGTACACTTACATTTAG
>NC_084636.1:724232-731732 GCF_033978795.1 Nerophis ophidion | reverse complement strand
GCAATATTATGATACAAGTTGGAATTTTACTTAATAACAGTCGCAATTTTACAAGAAAAATTTAGAATGTTGGCAATTTCGTGAAAAGAGTCGTCATTTTACTCGACAAAAGTCACCATTTTAGAAAGAAAACTTTAAAATGTTGACAATCTTATAATAATAATTGGAATTTTACTTAAAGTCACCATTTGACTCAAAAACTGACAACATTGTGATGAAAGTCAGAATTTTGTATGACGAATGTCACCATTTTGCATGAAAAAGTCATAGTTTTACGAGAAACTATTGCAATATTACAGAAACAATATGAGAAATTGTTCCTAATTTCCATCCATCCATTTTCTACCGCTTATTCCCTTTTGGGGTCGCGGGGGGCGCTGGCGCCTATCTCAGCTACAATCGGGCGGAAGGCGGGGTACACCCTGGACAAGTCGCCACCTCATCGCAGGGCCAACACAGATAGAAAGACAACATTCACACTCACATTCACACACTAGGGACCATTTTGTGTTGCCATTCCTAATTTTATTTTTAAAAAGTCAACACATTGTGAGAAAAGACTGCTTTTAGTTCAATTTATTTTTAGATTTTTTTGTTTTGTAATTGGTTTTTAATCTTCATTATTTACTTCAAGTTGTTACAGTATGTCTCTATATACATAAATATTTTTTTATTAATTTTGGCCAAAGGGGTGCATTTCAATGTCTTACACACACTTGTTATTTCATATGTTGGCCAGAGGGGGAGCACTTTTAAAAGCGACACACAGTCAATGTGAACAATCCCTCCTTTTTGGGACAACTCTCATGTTAATAATTTTGTATTAGCCTACTATCAAACTGCCTTTAAAAGTCTTATATAAGTGTTATAATGAATACAACACATGATGTAAGTGTCTATATTAGCCTACTATCAAAATGACTTTAAAAGTCTTATATAAGTGTTATAATGAAGGCAACACATGATGTAAGTGTCTATATTAGCCTACTATCAAAATGAGTTTAAAAGTCTTATATAAGTGTTATAATGAAGACAACACATGATGTAAGTGTCTATATTAGCCTACTATCAAAATGACTCTAAAAGTCTTATATAAGTGTTATAATGAAGACAACACAGGATGTAAGTGTCTATATTAGCTATATTAGCCTACTATCAAAATGACTTTAAAAGTCTTATATAAGTGTTATAATGAAGACAACACATGATATAAGTGTCTATATTAGCCTACTATCAAAATGACTTTAAAAGTCTTATATAAGTGTTATAATGAAGACAACACATGATGTAAGTGTCTATATTAGCCTACTATCAAAATGACTTTAAAAGTCTTATATAAGTGTTATAATGAAGACAACACAGGATGTAAGTGTCTATATTAGCTATATTAGCCTACTATCAAAATGACTTTAAAAGTCTTATATAAGTGTTATAATGAAGACAACACATGATGTAAGTGTCTATATTAGCCTACTATCAAAATGACTTTAAAAGTCTTATATAAGTGTTATAATGAAGACAACACATGATGTAAGTGTCTATATTAGCCTACTATCAAAATGACTTTAAAAGTCTTATATAAGTGTTATAATGAAGACAACACATGATGTAAGTGTCTATATTAGCCTACTATCAAAATGACTTTAAAAGTCTTATATAAGTGTTATAATGAAGACAACACATGATGTAAGTGTCTATATTAGCCTACTATCAAAATGAGTTTAAAAGTCTTATATAAGTGTTATAATGAAGGCAACACAAGATGTAAGTGTCTATATTAGCCTACTATCAAAATGACTTTAAAAGTCTTATATAAGTGTTATAATGAAGGCAACACAAGATGTAAGTGTCTATATTAGCCTACTATCAAAATGACTTTAAAAGTCTTATATAAGTGTTATAATGAAGACAACACAAGATGTAAGTGTCTATATTAGCCTACTATCAAAATGACTTTAAAAGTCTTATATAAGTGTTATAATGAAGGCAACACAAGATGTAAGTGTCTATATTAGCCTACTATCAAAATGACTTTAAAAGTCTTATATAAGTGTTATAATGAAGACAACACAAGATGTAAGTGTCTATATTAGCCTACTATCAAAATGAGTTTAAAAGTCTTATATAAGTGTTATAATGAAGACAACACATGATGTAAGTGTCTATATTAGCCTACTATCAAAATGACTTTAAAAGTCTTATATAAGTGTTATAATGAAGGCAACACATGATGTAAGTGTCTATATTAGCCTACTATCAAAATGACTTTAAAAGTCTTATATAAGTGTTATAATGAAGGCAACACATGATGTAAGTGTCTATATTAGCCTACTATCAAAATGAGTTTAAAAGTCTTATATAAGTGTTATAATGAAGACAACACATGATGTAAGTGTCTATATTAGCCTACTATCAAAATGAGTTTAAAAGTCTTATATAAGTGTTATAATGAAGGCAACACATGATGTAAGTGTCTATATTAGCCTACTATCAAAATGAGTTTAAAAGTCTTATATAAGTGTTATAATGAAGACAACACATGATGTAAGTGTCTATATTAGCCTACTATCAAAATGACTTTGTGCCACAGGCTGACGGAAATCTTGGTTGACAGAAATGTTGAAATGTAATATTTATTCTACACATTTGTACAACATTAGAACCCATTAGTAAATCAGAGGCTTCTCACAGGATGAGATAACTCCTGGAAATGAGTGTCTCAGGTATAAATGTGTGTGTCCAAGTTAAATGAAAGAGAAACTACAAAATAAATGAGCTCAAATATAGCTACAAATGAGACATAATGATGCAATATGTACATACAGCTAGCCTAAATAGCATGTTAGCATGGATTAGCTTGCAGTCATGCAGTGAGCAAATATGTCTGATTAGCACTCCACACAAGTCAATAACATCAACAAAACTCACCTTTGTGCATCCACGCACAGCATAAAACGTTTGGTGGACAAAATGAGACAAAGAAGGAGTGGCATAAAACACGTCTTTCTGTGGCAGCGTCTGAGAAAGTTGTACATGTAAACAAACTACGGTGAGTTCAAGGATCACTGAAACTAGTAGGACAAACCGGTGCTTGCCAAATCCTCTCATGAGTGAAGCATGTTTAATATAAACAATTTAAGCTTTGTTTCATGTTTGTCCTCCTACAGAAAATATATTAAATACATTGTTTGTTTGTTTTTTCTCCATCTTTTTTCATTTTCACACATTTTTTGAAAAGCTCCAGGGAGCCACCAGGGCGGTGCTAGAGAGCCGACACCAGGTCAGATCAGTCAGTCATCAGTTTTAGGCTGTGGTGTGGGTGGACTGGTACTAGCTACAAATATGTGACTGATGCTACGTGCTAACAGGTGTGTCCCAAAGAAGTCAGGGGCCTGAAACTGCTTTTCATTGAGGGCCACATTCTACTCATGGCTTCCCTTGCAGGGCCACTTCTAATATTCAATCATATCTCAATATATTTGCCTCAAGATATTACCATAGGGAAGGGACTTATACACACCCATTCCTTGCTGGATCTCACCAGCTTCATTATTTTGCAATACAGTCTGCTGAAAATGATGGAAAGCATCACTCTACATATCAATTGACGCTGTGTGTCACAAAACACATTTTAAGACATTCAAAACTCTAGTGCCGTCTGGCGGCTAAAGTGGACATTGTGCAATTTGTCACGTTTCACGGGTCAGGTAAACTGTGCCCAATACAGAAGTGTCCTCACCATGTTTACCAGGATGGTGGAAGTGTCCTCACCATGTTTACCAGGATGGTGGAAGTGTCCTCACCATGTTTACCAGGATGGTGGAAGTGTCCTCACCATGTTTACCAGGATGGTGGAAGTGTCCTCACCATGTTTACCAGGATGGTGTAGGTGTCCTCACCATGTTTACCAGGATGGTGGAAGTGTCCTCACCATGTTTACCAGGAGTGTAAGTGTCCTCACCATGTTTACCAGGATGGTGGAAGTGTCCTCACCATGTTTACCAAGTGTCCTCACCATGTTTACCAAGTGTCCTCACCATGTTTACCAAGTGTCCTCACCATGTTTACCAAGTGTCCTCACCATGTTTACCAAGTGTCCTCACCATGTTTACCAAGTGTCCTCACCATGTTTACCAAGTGTCCTCACCATGTTTACCAAGTGTCCTCACCATGTTTACCAAGTGTCCTCACCATGTTTACCAAGTGTCCTCACCATGTTTACCAAGTGTCCTCACCATGTTTACCAAGTGTCCTCACCATGTTTACCAAGTGTCCTCACCATGTTTACCAAGTGTCCTCACCATGTTTACCAAGTGTCCTCACCATGTTTACCAAGTGTCCTCACCATGTTTACCAAGTGTCCTCACCATGTTTACCAAGTGTCCTCACCATGTTTACCAAGTGTCCTCACCATGTTTACCAAGTGTCCTCACCCTGGTGGAAGGCGAGTGTCACGATGTTAAAATGACTTTGAATAATGGTGCTCACGTTAGCTGAATAATTCCCCGAGTGAGGTTGCTTCCTGGCCCAGAGCAGACGTGGAATGTCGCGGAGCGTGAACGTTAGCCGCGGGACCTTCAGTGAAATATTGAAATGGACTCTGGAGCGCGGCCACACCGTCGCCTCCTTCAGCCCGCGGGTCGGCGCCGCTCGGCCGCTGAGGTTGAGAGGCGGTGCAGAATGTAAAGGTGGATGTAAATGCGACATATTGTGGTGGTTACGGCCTCGCTGGGTTCCTGCCTGGGGGGTCGCACGCTCCACTCATCCGTCCTCGGCTGCGACCGCCGCCACCTGCTTGCTGGGGACCGCCTCTTCGTCATTAGCGGCCCGTGCTAGCTGCTGTGACAGAGGGGGGGATGATGCTTAATATCATTAGCATTATTAGCATCATTAGCACACGTGGAGGACTGTGACACTCCCAACCTGTGACATCACAGACATGATGTCAGTGTGACACTCCCAACATGTGACATCACAGACATGATGTCAGTGTGACACTCCCAACCTGTGACATCACAGACATGATGGGGGGCTGGAGCCTATCCTAGCTGCATTCAGGTGGAAGGCGGGATACACCCTGGACAAGTCGCCATCTCATCACAGGGCCAACACAGATAGACAGACAACATTCACACACTAGGGACCATTTAGTGTTGCCAATCAACCTATCCCCAGGTGCATGTCTCTGGTGGTGGGAGGAGCCTATCACCAGGTGCATGTCTCTGGAGGTGGGAGGGGCCTATCCACAGGTGCATGTCTCTGGAGGTGGGAGGGGCCTATCCACAGGTGCATGTCTCTGGAGGTGGGAGGGGCCTATCCACAGGTGCATGTCTCTGGAGGTGGGAGGGGCCTATCCACAGGTGCATGTCTCTGGAGGTGGGAGGAACCCGGAGTAGAACCCACACATTCACGGGGAGAACATGCAAAATCCACACAGAAAGATCCCAGGACCTTGGTATTGTGAGGCACATACACTAACCCCTCTATCACCGTGCTGTCTCATCTTTTCATGTGTTCATATTTTCATCCTTTCAAATTTTCAGTCCTTCATCTCTTCATCCTTTCATTACTCATCTGTTCATTTTCTGCCGCTTCATCAATTGAGATTTCTGATATGTTCAGGCGTTCATCTTTTCATCTTCCCCATCTTTTCACACATTCATCTCCTCTTCTCTCCATCCTTTTGTTCATCCTTTCATCTCGTCACTCCACTCTTCTTTGCCATCTTTTCACATCTTCAGTCTTTCAACTTTTCGGCCCTCATCCATTCATCTATTTATGTCTGCATCTCTTCAGCTTTGTGTTCTTTCATCCTCTCATCTCAGCTTTTCATTCCCTCACCCGCTTATCCCCGAACAACGTCGATCTTCATCCTCACGCATGCTGACCTCTTTCATCATTTCATCCTATCAGCCTTTCATTTCTTCATCTCTTCATGTTTGTCATCACTTCATCCTGTCATCCGTTCACCTCCTCCTTTTGTCTCTTCATCATTTGAGCTTTAATCCCTTCATCCTTCATCTCAGCTTTGAAGAGCTTCATCTTTTCATCCTTTCACATCTTCCACTTTGCTGAACTTCCTGAGGGGAAAAAAAGGCGTCCATCTTTGTAGCGCTCCGTTAAACATGGCCGACTTACCCGCAAGCAGATTGACCCTCGCGTGTTGGACATCTGCTGGGGGGGCGCCATATGCCCCGCCCCCCCCCCCCCCCCCCCCCCACACTGGTTGACGTCTTGTTTTCCTTTTATGCATCCTTGAAGGTCAAGAGGTCAAAAGGTCATTTTCACTTCATTTGGACTGGACTCCAAGCTAAAGTCGATGTCATGTTGGAGCAGCACAGTCACATGACTTATGCAAAGTAGAAGGGGCGGGGCTTAATGATCACATCCAACCTTTTTATGGACTCACCTTGTTGTTCACATGTGTGCTAAGCTAGGCTAGCATACACAAATCCTACTTAGTGCTGATTGTGAAGGACAGTCAACCATCCATCCATCCATTTCTACCGCTTATTGCCTTTGGGGTTGCGGGGGCGCTGGCGCCTATCTCAGCTACAATCGGGCGGAAGGCGGGCTACACCCTGGACAAGTTGCCACCTCATCACAAGGCAGACAACACTCACACTCACATTCACACACTCGGGACCATTTAGTGTTGCCTATCAACCTATCCCAGTCCTTTAATATTCAGTGAGTTAGCATCCAGTCTGTTAGAATATAGGAAGTTAGCATCTAGTAAGTTAACATCCTGTAAGTTAGAATGCAGTCAGTTAGAATCTTGTAAGTTAGCATTCAGTCAGTTAACATCTAGTAAGTTAGCATTCAGCCAGTTAACATACTGTAAGTTAGCATCCAGTTAGCATCTCGTAAGTTAGCATCTAGTAAGTTGGCAGCCAGTGAATGAGCTTCAAGGTAGGTAGCATCTATTAAGTTAGCAGAGAATAACTTAGCATCTACTAAGCCAGTCAGTTAGCACTGGGTTAGTTAGCATCCAGTCAGTTAGCATCCTGTCAGTTAGAATGTAGCAAGTTAGCACAGAGGGAGTTAGCATCTATTAAGTTATCAACCAGTCAGTTAGCATCTGGTAAGTTTACATTAAGTAAGTTAGCATCTTGTAAGTTAGCATCTAGTTGGTTAGCAGCCAGTGAGTGAGATTCTTGTAAGTTAGCTTCAAGGTAAGTAGCTTCTAGTAAGGTAGCATTGAATAACTTAGCATCTACTAAGCCAGTCAGTTAGCACCAGGTTAGTTAGCATCCAGTTGGTTAGAATTCAGTCAGTTAGAATCCAGTAAGTTAGCAAAGAGGGAGTTAGCATCTATTAAGTTATCATTCAGTCAGTTAGTATCTGGTAAGTTTACATTGAGTAAGGTAACATCTTGTAAGTTAGCATCTATTAATTTAGCAGCCAGCGAGTGAGCATCTAGTAAGTAAGCTTCAAAGTAGGGAGCATTTATTAAGTTAGTATCCAATCAGTTAGCATCTACGAAGCTAGCATCCAGTA